>NC_079169.1:17386440-17471440 GCF_947568905.1 Ostrea edulis
GTGTAGAAGGACTCAATGTTACACGAATGTCTGTCACCATAGCAAGGGTTGAGAGTCATTGGAACCAAGGTACAGTGAAATAATGCCTGCATTCCATCATTTTATTGTGGAATAATGCCGGCATACCATCATTTTGTTGTGAAATAATGCCTGCATTCCATCATTTTGTTGTGAAATAATGCCTGCATTCCATCATTTTGTTGTGAAATAATGCCTGCATTCCATCATTTTGTTGTGAAATAATGCCTGCATTCCATCATTTTGTTGTGAAATAATGCCGGCATACCATCATTTTGTTGTGAAATAATGCCTGCATACCATCATTTTGTTGTGAAATAATGCCGGCATACCATCATTTTGTTGTGAAATAATGCCTGCATACCATCATTTTGTTGTGAAATAATGCCGGCATACCATCATTTTGTTGTGAAATAATGCCTGCATACCATCATTTTGTTGTGAAATAATGCCTGCATTCCATCATTTTGTTGTGAAATAATGCCTGCATACCATCATTTTGTTGTGAAATAATGCCTGCATACCATCATTTTGTTGTGAAATAATGCCTGCATTCCATCATTTTGTTGTGAAATAATGCCGGCATTCCATGGTTTTGTTGTGAAATAATGCCGGCATTCCATCATTTAGTTGTAAAATAATGCCTGCATACCATCATTTTGTTGTGAAATAATGCCTGCATTCCATCATTTTGTTGTGAAATAATGCCGGCATTCCATCATTTTGTTGTGAAATAATGCCGGCATTCCATCATTAGTTGTAAAATAATGCCGGTATTTAGATGCAGTCCTGTAAATGGAGAAATTAATACACTGGAGCTTTAAGGGGTATCACATAGAAAACAGTTGGAAATGTAAATAGTTTTGAACAAGTACCTTTCACGTGATATTATGTTTCATTTAAGGGTGAATCCTGTTTTTCCCCTGTCTGTTTAACTGCCATGATGATTGGAATCCCAACATCGACTAGTCGGCAGTGAGGGTGGGAAGGATGGAAACATGGTGTCCAATACGATGAACATGATGATGAAGAGGAGGAGGAGGATGGCAATGTTGAAAACAATGATGACACCAGATTACTCAATGCCAAACCCTGGGTCTACCCACAACGCGCGCATGAAACCAGTGATGCGTGACTACCCCAAACCCATGAAACCAGTGATACGTGACTACCCCCAAGCCCATGAAACCAGTGATACATGACTACCCAATTTCCATAAAACCAGTGACGCGTGACTACCCAATGTACTGTCTCGTAAGTATCCACATCAGGCCACCAGAAAACGATTGTCTGGTTCCTATCACGTGGTTTTTAGAAATATGGTAGGTAAGAATTTTTTTTACGGTAGACAAATTATTAAAAAGATCAGCTGGTTCAGTGGATGTTTAATGTAGAATAACTTGCATCATTCTAACATTTTGTATAATGCCATTTTAAAACTACAATGGCGTGCTTTTTGTTGACTCTGGGTTCGATACTTTAGCGTCAGACCAACAGAGAATACCAAATATTGTTGGTCCGTTCGTTTAGAATGTCTCTGTAATAGACCGACTGCTCGTGTGTGAAAAAGTATATTAAAACCTATATTTTAGTACTTTAAATGTAGCTAGAATATTTTTTCTATTGAAAGAAAAGCATAGTAAAATTTCATATTGATAAAAAACATGAGAAATACTTAATTGATTACATAAAAATGATGTAAACACTGGATTTATAATCAGAATATCACAACCACTAATGCTAATTACAGTCATTAACAATCCAAGGTCACCCAAATTCAATATTTACCCCCACCCCCCACCCCCAGAACACCAATGAATGCCTGTCAACGCCTTTCTATGGACGCAATCAAGTCTCTAACATACGCAACAGTTACAAACGGTACAACATACGCCCGTGGGACAGTGAAATTCAACCTGTAAGCATATTATGCACTCTGAATTGATATCACACACATTCTGAATAAAAAAAAAGCCTTCACGTAGGTCATGGTGCACCGATCCATCTGATATGTGAACTGATTATGTATTTCTCTGAGAGGGAGGTTGTGACAAAATGTCAGTGCAATATCTGTATTTATGATGAGAAAACGTCCAGGAAACTATTTGACCCTATGTATGTCATGGTGCACCATTTAAGTGGAAATATGGAGGGCAATACCTGTATCCATAACGAAAAAAATATGGAAAACTTGTGACCTACCTCTACCCCTAAAGAAGGTCGTGGTGCACTAATCCAGATGAAATGCTAACTGACCTTGTATTCCTCTGTGAGGAAGCTTATGACTAAATTTCAGGGCATTATCTGTATCCATAATGGAAAAGGGTAGGATACTGTTTGACCTACTTTTAGCCCAAAAGTAGGTCAAGAAGTGAGGACGGACCAATCCAGTTGAAAATGCAAACTGAACTTGTATTCCTCTGATCTGCATCCGTAATAAAAAAAAAATCCGGAAAACTGTTTAACCTATTTCAGCCCAAATGTAGGTCAAGGATGGACTACTTCAGCTGAAATGCAAACTGAACTTGTATTCCTCCAAGAGGAAGCCTTTGACTAAATTTCAGGGCAATATCTTTATCGATAATGAAAAAAAATCTGGAAAACTGATTGACCTACTTTTAGTCCTTATGTAGGTCACGGTCGGACTGGCCAATCCAGCTGAAATGCAAACTGAACTTGTATTCCTCCGAGAGGAAACTTATGACTAAATTTCAGGGCAATATATGTATCTGTAACGAAAAAAGTCCGGAAAACTGTTTGACCTACTTATAGCCCAGAAGTAGGTCAATGTGCACCAATCCAGCTGAAATGCATACTCACTCTTACGCTTTTTGAGCGAGAAATTGAGACCGAATTTCAAAGCCATATATGCATCCGTTACGGAAAAAAAATCCGGAAAACATAACCTCGGACGGACAGTTAGACGCACGGACAGCGCCATAGCAAAATACGACGTATAGCAACTGTACATTGATGTTGTTCCACTCAAACGGCAGAGCTTGGATCAGTTGTTACAGAGTCTGAGGTTGTCCCATGCATGTTTGGTAGGGTGTCTAGAACATCACGTGTTAGAACATCACGTGTTAGACGGGCAGTATGTGGTTTGACGTCACGTTGGATGCTGCTCCAGAATGCTGCATTATTGGAACCACGTATGGTTGTATGATGTCATCAATATACCGTTGAGTCGTCAAAGTACCCTGAACTTCTACCAGTAAGCGGCCACCGTCAAAATGATGACTATTATGCCACTGTTGGGTGTGCGTATGTTAAAAACAAATACGTTGGTGAAGGTCTATTTACAGGTGAGTTTAAAAGCAAACGAAACCCGTGGCTTATTGACGGAGACGAGCCTTGAAGCATTCAAGGCTCGGAGCCACCACAGTAGAGGTGGGTAAGACACTCCACTCCTTGATGGTACGTGGGTAGAATGATTCCTTCCTCACTGATGTTGTATGTGAATCAATGCTGTCCTGCCTGTATAGGATATTGATGCCCCCGTGATAACACTTCCCCCTCAACACCGGTCAGCCTCCTGGATGCAATTTTGTGCAAGACGTTCATTTTAGTGCATATACTCTGAATCTTCCATCAGGCCTCTTCGTAAAAACGCTGAACCAAACAGTACGCATGCATTGCTATGATTTACGTGTCTGAGAGTTAGAACACTGCCACGAGTAGGTCTGCGCGCCCTAATCCCAGCATTCCGTAGTCGATTACGAACAGTCTGATCTGATATTCTGCTAATTCCATGAATGGCAGATACTGTAGATGACGCTGTTGTAAGTCGTTGACGAAGAAGACGCAATCGGGTGGAGCGACCCTGTGCTGCTGACGTCATCTAGTCTACCTGTTGTATGACGGCAATCTGTTGATCTCTGCTCCAAAGGCGAGATATGGTGCTTTGTGCAACATTGAAAATCTCCTGCAACTGCAAATTGTGACACGCCTGTTTCCATTCGTCCAATGGCGTTGTTTCGTTGGGCATCATTCAGATTCGGCATTTCTCACAAAAAGACAACGCAATCAAATATAGAGAATCCGTGCATTTGATGGACGTTTGGTGCCTGTATCACGTGCATTTGATAGACGTTTGGTGCCTCTGTCACGTGCATTAGGAGATTACAACAATCTCGTGTTTTATGAAAATTTAACACATTTTATTCAAATTCTATAAGATATAGGGCTCATGGGGGTTGTGACTGGTCGACAGGGGATGCTTACTCCTCCTAGGCATCTGATCCCACCTCTGGTATATCCAGGGGTCCGTGTTTGCCCGATTCTCTATTTTGTATTGCTTATAGGAGTTATGACATTGATCACTATTCGTTATCTTCACCTTTCATTTTGGACCAAAATATGTATGAATAGTCATTTGAAGAGATTCAGCGAAAAATTACTACTTTGCGCTGCCCCTTTTTAAATCAATTGATGTTTCTCCTAAAATAATATAGCGTCCGAGGGAGCGGGAACTTTCTTCTTGTGGTAAATTAAATTTCGTAGCGTCATCAACTTTGGGGCATGTATGTGTCACAAGGAAACCAGCACTTACTCGCTGTCCATTTTCACATGATCCCAGTTCTGTTAGCGGTAGAAAAAAAATCGAATATCCGAAGTCGGAAAAATTTGGAAAAATTAGTAAACACGCATTTTGCTTCTAGGGAAGCTTTTTGGCATTTCATTTTTATCCAGATATGTTTCCCTATTGATATCAACAAGAATAATCTTTTTAATTAAAAAACTTTTCGAGAACCAATTGCGTGTTTATTAATGTTTCCATATTATCCACTTCGGACGATCGAATTTTTCTACGGCCAATAAAGATTAACACATAATTCAAACCCTTGACAGTAAAAGTGTGAAAATGGATTAACAAGTAAATGTTAATTTCCTTATGATAGTTGCATTCATTAATCTCGTGTATAGAGTTTGATCAATAGATTTTGTTACCAATATTGCAATATAGGTTTATGGAATAATATAATAGACCTTATTTCTCGAATAAGACTATCTTGTTTACTTGTCATGTAAACTTGTGTTTTTATGCCCCCGAGATCGAAGATCGGGGGGCATATTGTTTTTGACCTGTCTGTCATTCTATAATTCTGTAATTCTGTCTGAAACTTTAACCTTGCTAATAACTTTTGAACAGTAAGTGATAGAGTTTTGATATTTCACTTGAGTATTCCTTGTGACAAGACCTTTCCGTGGGTACTAACATTTTTGACCCTGTGACCTTGGAGTTTGACCTACTTTTTGAAAACTCTAACCTTGCTAATAACTTTTGAACAGTAAGTGATAGAGCTTTGATATTTCACATGGATATTCCTTGTGACAAGACCTTTCCGTGGGTACTAAACCTTTTGACCTTGACATTTGACCGACTTTATTATTATTTTTTTTACATTGGTCATAACTTCTAAATGGTGAATATTAGAGTTTTCATATTGTACATGAGCATTTTTTGTGACAAGATCTTTCTACTGGTACCAAGATATTTGTCCTTGTTCGGAATTGGCCATTATCAGGGGCATTGGAGTTTCACAAACACATCTTGTTGGGATAGATATTTATTTATCTATCTAATGCCTAAAAATTGCCTATGCAAACTTGAATTTATTGTACTTTCATTTTCTCTTTCAGCTTTCTGATGTGAGTATAAGGAAGATATTACTAGATGATAGGAGTGTTGGATTTGTTTGTGAACTGATAGTAATTCCAAGACCCAAATAAATCAATGTAGTAAAAACGAAATACATCAACTTTTGAAACGCGCCTTATTCATACAAATTTGTACAGTTTCTGCCAAACCAAAGCTTATATTGAAGCATTCTTGGAGTTCCTTGCTTTGTGGCAAATAGATGCCCTCATAAATCTATATTTTATCTCCGAGCTCTTTGATGAAAAAAGGTAGTTTCACGGTCTTCTTAGTCGTTTTTGTAATGGATCAAAGTTATAATAATTTAACACGTGTTACAGTTCCACTCGGTCACTAGTGGCTTTATTAAAACTGCCTGTCTTCCTGAACTGGATGTAGTAGCACTGCCAATCTAAATTTAACCACACTTACTACAAACTTTTTTTCTTAAAAAATAATGGAAATAAAAACTAAATTGTTTTATAAGTATACAATTTTATAAGTATACAATTTCATAAGTATACAATTTTATAAGTATACAATTTCATAAGTATACAATTTTATAAGTATACAATTTCATAAGCATACAATTTTATAAGTATACAATTTTATGAATATACAATTTCATAAGTATACAATTTTATAAGTATACAATTTTCCGCATGGAATGTAATTTATTGTTTTGGTTTCTAAATTAAGTCCAAAACAACGAGTGAAATTGATATAGAACTACTGAACATCATAGAAAATTCCTTATTCATTTTATTTATTCTTAGTAATTTTATAATTGTACTTATTACAACCAAATTACAGCAAAAACATATATATGTGTATCAGCCCATGCCTCCATTGTTGTGTATCAAGTGACCTTCATTTAGAGAGCAGTTCCGTTAGCGATGGAAGCTTATCAGCATAAAAAATTCATCCTGGGAACATTTATTGTTTGGTGTCTCATCAAGAATATTTCATTCATTCATCTTTGTCCAAAAACTCTTTCAAAAAATGAAAATCCGCTTGGGAAAAATTTGACTTTTCCCATCCTCCAGCGAAAACATAGCTATCATCACTATATTCAAGAAGTTTTTAACATGGCAACAACTCGGTCCAGCAATGTGCATCTGGTCCATCGGATGGGACGTACAATGATGCTCTGTCAGCTACCACAGGCATATTATAGTGCGTGTGACCAGTCGAACGTGTGACAGACGAACGTGTGACCAGACGAACCCGCTAGAATGAGGAAAATATCTGACGGCGCCCTGCCGGAAAAAAATGTCCTTGATGGAGCATAATTATGCTGTTGGGGCATGTCTTCATGAATAAAGAGAGAGAAAAAATTATATCTGTGAGAATAATTGTCAAATACAGAACAGCGTATCGTGGTTGCTAAATAAAATATGGAGATATGAAAGAGATAACATGAAAGATCAAAGTAAGTATGATAAATCAATATCGACTGATCCAATGTTACACGGGCTCTAACACTGTAATCACCTTGTTGCTACCTGCTTAGGATTACTGATCCCATTCACCTGCTTAGTATTACTGACCCCATTAACCTGCTTAGGATTACTGATCCCATTAATCTGCTTAGGATTACTGACCCCATTAACCTGCTTTGGATTACTGATCCCATTAATCTGCTTAGGATTACTGACCCCATTAATCTGCTTAGGATTACTGACCCCATTAACCTGCTTAGGATTACTAACTCCATTAACCTGCTTAGGATTACTAACTCCATTAATCTGTTTAGGATTACTAACTCCATTCACCTGCTTAGGATTACTGATACCATAACCTGCTTAGGATTACTGACTACATTAATCTGCTTAGGATTACTGACTCCATTCACCTGCTTAGGATTACTGATCCCATCAACCTGCTTAGGATTACTGACTCCATTCACCTCCTTAGGATTACTGATCCCATAACCTGCTTAGGATTACTGACTACATTAATCTGCTTAGGATTACTGACTATATTAATCTGCTTAGGATTACTGACTCCATTCACCTGCTTAGGATTACTGATCCCATCAACCTGCTTAGGATTACTGACCCCATTCACCTGCTTAGGATTACAGATCCCATAACCTGCTTAGGATGACTGATCCCATTCACCTGCGTAGGATTACTGACTACATTCACCTGCTTAGGATTATTGATCCCATTAATCTGCTTAGGATTACTGACCCCATTAATCTGCTTAGGATTACTGACCCCATTAATCTGCTTAGGATGACTAACCCCATCAACCTGCTTAGGATTACTAACTCCATTCACCTGCTTAGGATTACTGATCCCATAACCTGCTTAGGATGACTGATCCCATTCACCTGCGTAGGATTACTGACTACATTCACCTGCTTAGGATTATTGATCCCATTAATCTGCTTAGGATTACTGACTACATTAAGAATTACTGACTACATTAAGGATTACTGACTACATTAAGGATTACTGACAAATGACACGAATGGAGATGGTTAGATCACACACCTGAAATAAATAAGGAGGAAAAAACATCAGCTGGAGATGGACACCACAGGGAAAGATGGATAGAGGAAGACAATGGTGATCCGGAGACGAGTCTTACAAAACTGGCATACATACTAGTACACACACACACAAATATATATATATATATATATATATATATATATATGACTCCAAAGTGCGATGGTCAAAGTGCGATGGCTTGTTAACGTTACGGACCCCAAAGTGCGATGGTCACGCCAGAGACCTATGGAGTTCAATAACGTTTGTGAGGTCACGTCATTGTGACGTCATTCTTAACGTCTTTCAAAATAAAACCAAAGAAATGCAATATGGACGACAGTAATGGCAAGGTTTACACTGTTGAGGATAGTGAGAACGGCAAAGTACATTCGTTGTCGAACTCTCTACTTCGCCCAGACATTCTTTAATTCATGATCATTTATTACTTTGACGTACACATATTAAATTCCTGGGGATATGTTATAATACGAAACAGTCTATCGATTTCGCGTAGAAAATTGTGTTTAAAAACACGGCAACTAAATGGTAATAAAATAAGTTCTTATTCTTATTTTTTGTGAATGGATTTTGCACGGATATTTTGGTGAAATAACACACGGTTGGTTCAGTCTGTACCACAACACAGTGTCGTTTACAAACCAGTGGATGTCGGCGTGTCACACCATCGCACTTTGGCGTATCAGAGCATCGCACTTTGGCGCATGAGTGTGGACCATCGCACTTTGGCGTGTTACACCATCGGGGTTTCGCGCAGACCATCGCACTTTGGCGGGACCATCGCACTATGGAGTCCCATCGCACTTTGGAGTCTTACATATTTATATATGTGTGTGTCAAAATTTCGTTCGGAGTTCATCTGCACTAAGCATTCTCTCACCAGAGGGCGCGTTACGCAAGCTTCACATACACGTATTGATGAAGTTTTCGTTTGATACATGCATCAAACAAAGAATTATAAGTTTCATTTCTTAAGTCTTCTTGTAAGAAATTCCAAAGTCATAAACATTTTTGGAAAGTCTTGAAATTAGCAGTTATAAGGTGAATTCAAACTTGAAACAGAAATCATATGGATCCAAACTGAAATCATCAAGAAAAAAAGCTGCACGTGCAATGCATAGGTAAAATTTTACTGGAACGTTACTTCAATATTTATAAAATATTTACCAAGTATCACTAAACCCTTGTTCAAATTGTGAAAACGTTTCACCTATCAGTTAACGCTTGATCGCTAGAATTCCTGGGCTAAATCTTCAAAGCTTATATTGTTTGTGAAAATAAAAGATATTTAAATAGAAAGCGCTATCCATAAAAACATAATACACTGCAATCTTTCTTCTTTTTAAAAATACATATGTAGTCTTTTTCAAATACTGCATGTGGTGGTTTAAATTTTTTTTTTTAAATTGAACAGTAATTTATCCGTGATGTTAAAAAGACAGTAATTTTTATAAAAGACCTGCGCTAATTGTTGCGCAAACCGCTGGAACGTACATCTGTAATTAAGAGGACTATAAAATACCTTGTCGTGATGAAATAACACATTACTAGTATCACGTTTTTATCTTATTGCCTCTTCTTTCTTTTTTTTTTTTTTTTATTATTATTACAACGCCTCTTACATGCTTTTTGATGTAGAAGTTTTGAAATAAACTTTTAATTTTAAAACTGAAATACGGATTCGAAACAGGCATGTACGTGATTTTACAAACCCCCTCCTATGCAGCGGTCCTCGGTATGCGTATCAAATAAAAAGGCGGAAGACAAAGCGAATCGATCTCTCTAACTTCATAACGACATTTCTGTATGTAAGCAATTTTGATTTCAAAAACGGAGGAAACATTTATTCATTATTACTGCCATCATTCATGTATTTCCTAAATCCTGAAATACAGGAATTAAACAGTCCTTCAATTAGACCGTTAATATTTCTAAATGTTATCACATATAATATATTAAACAAATTATGAATACATCTATATCTAGGATTAAACAGGAAACAAATAATTTGCAGAAAAAGCCGATTGTAGCATATTTTACATTTGGAAAAATAGCAATTAAAAATGAAAGTGCATTTAAAGTAATAAAAAAAAGAAGTTTGTTGATTTTATACATAAAATATTTTGGTTCAATTCACACCCGTAGCCAGGGGGGGGGGGGGTCGTGGGGTTCGTACGAACCCCCCCTCCCCCCCTTGAAAACTACTAAGCACTATTAAAGTCGGCATTTTGTATGAATTGTGACTATTAAAGTCGGGATTTTTTATGAAAATCATGAAAATTCATAGTAAAAAAGGCATGATTCCAAATTTCAAATTAAGTGCCAGGAAATTGCTAGATTGCAGGATTTTGCACCAAATACCCCAGAGCTTCTGGGGGCCTTGAGCCAGACCCCCTGCCATAGTGGCACCTCGCGGTGCGAGGTGATAGACTCGCGTTGCGAGTCTATGTAACCCACCCCCCCCCCCCCTTGAAAAATCCTGCCTACGGGCCTGCAATTATGCTTGTTTTTTTTTTAAGGGTTAAAAATGTAAATTAATTACTATAATATTGGTATTTTTCAATAAAAGATTCCTAGGAGCGCCTGGCTGGCCTTTATTCTCTATGTTCCAATCTGTTCTGTACTTGGTCGCCGCCTGCCATTAACCAGGTGTAACGAGAATTTTTACCTGGAAGGAGTTTGCTTGATTTAATCTTATAGTAAAACTAACATATGAGTAACCTTAGATTAAATCTCAGAATGGCATCAATTGTAACTTCACAATTAAACGGAACTCGGATGCCTTCAGTTCCATAACTAAATATATCTTTGTCTTATACAAATAACACATGCTAAATATAACATGTTGATTACAATTATTTTTCACTCATACGATGAACGTGCGTCAATGGTTAATATTTTCCAAACTGCATTTACCCTATGTATATATATATATATATATATATATATATATATATATATATATAGTTCATTTGAAACATTGTTATAATATTACATTTTTCTCAAATGGTGTATTTAATTAAAGGTCTTTAAATTTTGAAAAACTTTTAAAGAAGAAATTTATATAATGACACACTAGATATTCGTTGTAAACCATTCGTTTTGTAGACATTAATTGTAATGGGAAAATCGTGATATATATTGGTAATTTTTGGTTTCTTTAATTGTAAATTTACAACCTTTTATGTTATGTTCGGCCCCTTATTAAGTTGTTTAAATTAGTAATAGACGTGTTTAAACAAATAAGATCTAAATGTAATGTGATAGACGAAAGCAGATGACCATGTTTAAGTTTAATTGAGCGTGCTTCAGACCTAAACCAAATACATGTACATTTGTATTCAGAATCAGTAAAATATATAGGTATTTTAATCCAATGTCTGAACAATACTTTAATAAACAAAAAGTCACTGATATTTTGAATATAAAGATTTTCGTCGTTTGCACAAAAAAGAAAGAAAGAGAGAAAGAAAGCAAATCCCTTACCAAGATGCCCTCGAAAAGAAGTTTGACTTGGTCTTTGGTCTAACATTTCCTTAAAGACCTAAGAACAGATGTGGCATATATTTTTACGGACGTAGAATTCTTCAGGATATATGGTGCTTTGTAAGCAATTTCGTTACATAATCGTAGTATATTGTGACCAAATTAGAACACATTTTTCTCCAAAAGTTCGAATTGTTTGATGTGATTGCGTTAACAAACTTGTAATACAGGTGGGAAGTGACATTTGTCACACGCAGGGCATTAATGTCCCACATTTCCGGTCGTCTGGAGCACGTAGAGACCGCTATATAAGAGTGGACCGGCTATACAAATCGTCACTGAACCATCAAGCTTCCGTCAACAGAACATCTAACCCGACTGAATTTTCCAGAAAGGTAAGTAAACAGCATTCATTGATACTACAACTCAGTTTCCTCAGTATAAATATGAAGCAGAAACTGTGAATTTGAAATAACCAAGCACACAAATGTGTGATAAATCATGACTATTACTCATCCAAAATGGAATAAAATTCAAACAGAACTTAAATGACTGATTTCAGATGGCTTTCTCGTACCTGGTCTGTTTGGCTCTTTTGGTTTCTGCAAATGCAGCCAGTTATGGAAAGCGTCCAGCTCCAGACATGGGTAAAATGATGGGACTTGTGATGGGCATGGGAAACGCAGGAATGGGTAACGCAATGAACATGCCCAATAAAGCAATGGGTATGGGCAATGGAAATGGTATGGAAATGCCCATGAAATCTATGGGTAATGGAAATGGTATGAACATGCCAATGAAAATGGAAATGCCCATGAAACCTAAGGGTAATGGAAATGGTATGAGCATGCCAATGGAAATGCCTATGGAACCTATGGGTATGGGAAATGGTATGAATATGCCAATGAAAATGGAAATGCCCATGGAGCCAGTTGGTATGAACAACGGAAATAATATGATGTCCATGGACATGGCCAATAGCAAAGGAATGAATATGCCAATGAACAATGGAATGAATATGATGCCAATAGATATGGGTTATCCAACTAAAGGGGAAAGTATGCCAATGATGCCAGCGATGCCCATGAAGCCTGATAATGCTGGTAATGGTATGAATATGATGCCCATGAAAATGAATATGCCAGCATCACCAATGAATATGGGAAATAATAATGGTATGAATATGATGGCCATGAAAATGAATATGCCAACGGCACCAATGAATATGGGAAATAATAATGGTATGAATATGATGCCAACAGATATGGGTTATCCAACTAAAGGGGAAAATATGCCAATGATGCCAACGATGCCCATGAAGCCTGATAATGCTGGTAATGGTATGAATATGATGCCCATGAAAATGAATATGCCAGCAGCACCAATGAATATGGGAAATAATAATGGTATGAATATGATGGCCATGAAAATGAATATGCCAGCGGCACCAATGAATATGGGAAATAATAATGGAATGAATATGATGCCAATAGATATGGGTTATCCAACTAAAGGGGAAAGTATGCCAATGATGCCAGCGATGCCCATGAAGCCTGATAATGCTGGTAATGGTATGGATATGATGCCCATGAAAATGAATATGCCAGCGGCACCTACCGATATGATGAACATGATGTCAATGGCATCTATGGATATGGGAAATAATAAGGGTATGGATATGCCAAAGAACGCAAATGCCATGAACGAAATGATGGATATGAAGAAAGCTATGGATATGAACAAAATGATGAATGATATGATGAATATGAAGAAGGCCATGGATATGGGTAATGCAGTGAAAAACATGATGGATATGGCTAAAATGGTGGAAATGGCAAACGCTATGGACATGATGAACAAAGGCAAGGATATTATGCAAATGGAAATGGTGAATAAAATGAACATGAACGAGAAACCTATGGAAAATGCTATGGACATGATGAAAATGAACAACAAAGCCATGGGCATGATGATGAACATGAACAACATGAAGCCAGTGACACCCATGAAGCCAAAGGACATTAAGAATGTTATGGACGCGATGAACATGAACTCCATGGATATGATGAACACCATGAACATGAACAATGCTATGGGTATGGGTAATAAACCAAAGAACGCAATGCCTGCTAACATGAATATGATGAACATGAACGCCATGAACATGAACCCCATGGAAATGATGAACATGAAGCCAAAGGACATCAAGAATGTTATGGACGTTATGAACATGAACTCCATGGATATGATGAACACCATGAACATGAACAATGCTATGGGTATGGGTAATAAACCAAAGAACGCAATGCCTGCTAACATGAATATGATGAACATGAACTCCATGGATATGATGAACACCATGAACATGAACAATGCTATGGGTATGGGTAATAAACCAAAGAACGCAATGCCTGCTAACATGAATATGATGAACATGAACGTAGATAAAATGATGAACAAGATGGAAATGTCCAAACCTATGCCACCTGCACCAAAATACGTAAGTTTCTGCCTTTCTCACACATCGTGTTTAAGGAATAGTTTGATGCTTCGTGATTGCATGCCATACTCACCGCTGTCTCTCTCAAGTCGTCAAGCTTAACTTACTACATGCATTCCGAATTGAACACTACAACATGTATTATCTCTTTTCAGTGGTAAATGATTATGGCGGGATTGGACACGATTGTGTAGAGCTAATAGTAAGTATCTTAAGAATCATTTCTTGAAATATTTTTCAAAACAAAACCACAAGCATATGTTTGGGCAAACATTTTTAAAATCATTCTTTTATTTTTATAGGATGAAGAGAACATTTTCGTGTTTCGTTTCCCATGTAGCTCGCAGGAAACGGCTTCATGACATGCAGGGATTTCAATTGTATTATAAATGAATAAAAACATTCATTCACTAACGTTATTGTTATTGTACAAATATAATCCAAAACGTTAACGAATACCAGTGTCGTGTGCCAGACGGGGGTTGTTTTTGTTTGAGTATTGCTGCAAACAAGTATGGCGTATGTTGCACGTTGTGTGGTTTAAGTGAACACAACTCGAGGACATATTGTGTACAAATATATAGAGGTTCTTTTTTAATAGACCGTGCGACATGCAGCGGTTGATGGTATTACACAGACTACGCATGATTCAATAATAACTTTAAAAGTAAATATATTGATTGATTGAATATTGTTTAACGTCCCTCTCGAAAATATTTCACTCATATGGAGACGTCACCACTGCCGGTGAAGGGCTGCAAAATTTAGGCCTATGCTCGGTGCTTATGGCCATTGAGCAGGGAGGGGTCTCTATCGTGCCACACCTGCTGTGACACGGGACCTCGGTTTTTGCGGTCTCATCCGAAGGACCACCCCCATTTAGTCGCCTCTTACAACAAGCAAGGGGTACTGAGGACCTATTCTAACCCGGATCCCCAATGGTCAAAAGTAAATAGAACAAAGAAAACAATAAAACAACTATTTAACAAGATATCTATATCTCCTGCACCCCTCCTTCACCTAGCATCCCTGATCTCCTCTTTCTCTTTCTTTTGTCCCATCCCTCTCCATTTCTTCTCCCCTGCCCCCTCCCCTAAGCCTTATAATCTTTCAACCCCATAGAAAACCATTACATTGAATCCTGTCCCTCCGTAACCTTTAACTATGTTTGAACACGCATTGTAAAATAAGGATGCCCGTGATAATTCAATCGTTCTTGTCTGGGGTAAATGGAGCGCCAAATTAATACACACTCAAATAATTGTAAATATCTTTAATTCTTTAAAGATATTATTAATTCATTTGATGTGAGTAACAATTCAATTAAAGATCTTTTCAAATAATTAATGATATCTTCAATTCTGAATTATTACGCGCATTGATTGAATTGTTGATAGCAACAATTGAATTGATGCGCGCTACAATTCAACTGAAGAGAGTATTAATTCAATTGATGCGCGCATCAATTCAAATAATGCTCACAATAATTGAATTATTTCTCTCTTCAATTATAATCTTTTTAATTAAATTGTTACTATCATTGTAAAAGAACTGATGCGCCCATTAATCCCTGATACAAATACATTGTAAATGATTAAAGATATCTTCTATTGAATGGAAGATATCATAAAATCATTTATTCCAAGCTCCAAATAAAATTTTGCGAGCAGTAATTCCATCACATTGATGCGCGCATCAAATCAAGTATTACTCTCCTTAATTGAATTAATGCGCTCATTAATTCAATTGATGAGAGCAATAATTGATTTGATGTGCGCATCAACTTAACTATCCCGCTCAATAATTAAATTGATGAATCTTCAAATAATTAAAGCCGGATATCTTCCTTTATTTCAGTTTATGTTAATTTGGCGCTCCATAGACGTAGTGTACGTGTAGCCTGTTGTGATACAACACGGAACCCTGGGAAGGATTTCACTGACCCCTGGGAAGGATTTCACTGATCCCCTGGGAAGGATTTCACTGACCCCTGGGAAGGATTTCACTGATCCCCTGGGAAGGATTTCACTGACCCCGTGGAAGGATTTCACTGATCCCCTGGGAAGGATTTCACTGATCCCCTGGGAAAGATTTCACTGACCCCGTGGAAGGATTTCACTGATCCCCTGGGAAAGATTTCACTGACCCCGTGGAAGGATTTCACTGATCCCCTGGGAAGGATTTCACTGATCCCCTGGGAAAGATTTCACTGACCCCGTGGAAGGATTTCACTGATCCCCTGGGAAGGATTTCACTGATCCCTGGGAAGGAAGGATTTCACTGATCCCTGGGAAGGATTTCACTGACCCCTGGGAAGGATTTCACTGATCCCTGGGAAGGATTTCACTGACCCCTGGGAAGGATTTCACTGATCCCTGGGAAGGATTTCACTGACCCCTGGGAAGGATTTCACTGATCCCTGGGAAGGATTTCACTGACCCCTGGGAAGGATTTCACTGACCCTTGGGAAGGATTTCAAAGTCCATGCATATAAAGAACGCATTCGTAACCTTTTATCATCGGACTCAATACTTCCGGTTCAGATTGGTAAAGGATAAAGGCCACCTCTACTTCTGAATGATCTCCCCTAGAAATCTCTGTAAGGGACTATGATATGTATGCATGGGCCTTATTTTAACCCTTGAAATTTACTTTCAATTAAAGTTTGCAAGATTTGTGTTATTTTGATGAAAAGTGTATGTATATGTACAGCGTTGTGACATGTGTTATTTCTGCTGGTGAGATGCGATATCATGTTTATTGTGTAATTTTACCACTTTCCTGGATTTCAAACTTTTAATAAAAAAAGCACATCTTTATCAGTATTTTGTCGCATGATATGAATTGACGTCTGAAATGGAAAAAAAAATCATTTCGCATATCGAACATTTTCGGGGTCAGAATAATTAGGCTTTTATCGTGAATGGATGCATGGTAGCTCTTTAATTCGTTAAGATTAGCAAATGTTGTGGAGAAAAGGTCGTAAAAAGGAAATAAATGGACGCAGATCAGATGGCTAAAAATGAGGTTATGAGCAGAATTTTTTTTTTTTATCTTAATCTCCAATCTTTGTGTAGACATGGTTACATGTTGAAATTAGTCGACGGTTTATTAGATGCAGACATGAGAAAGATGTAGATGGAAAACTCGTAATCCCGAAAGCTGCCGAGTCTTATTTCGTGACTAGCAGCTATTTATAGCCCGCGATGCTGGAAGAGAGCCTGTTCAGTTTTATCTTTGCGATCATTGATCTAGTATTTGTTTATTAGTAAAGGCAAGCATGAAGCCCTCGCATCCTTCCTCGTTTCGTCCTTTCCTGTTTGAGTAAAAATTGTTGGGAAATATTAGTTCGTGTTACCAATGGCGCGAGTGGAACATGAAGAAGTTGAGAGGTTTAAGGATGTGGATATAGAGAGGATTCTGGCGCGGGTAGAACGCAGGGGGCCGCTGATGTTAGCCAGAAAGCGCTCTCTGTACAGAGGTAAGTTTTTCTACTTTGCCAAGGTCAAAATTTAACAGGTGTTTTTCAATGCATGTTAAAGAACGCGTTTTATAGCACTTTCCTGTTTTTATCAACCTATCACAATTATGTTTAAAAATATAATTTATCTGTGTTCTGTCCCACGTATAACGAAAGTTGGGTGGAGGTTAACTGCGGGGATCTACCAGTAGAAACTCGCCCAGGCAGAACTCCACCATCACTAGGGTGCTATACATTAGATACATGCATTGCTTGCTTTGTTTTTATCAGCAAAATGTACGGCTGTACGTTGTATGAAGAAAGCAAAATCATTTTAATGTCACATATCTAAAACTATTTATAACGATTTCCCCAGAAAAACCCTGATAAATTATGATGGACGGAAAAGACACTTGAAAGGGGAAATTCCATGATCTCATAATTAACAGACTGGTTTCCTGCTTTTATCTTAAGGGAGCAAAATATTCCGACAGTAGCATTGTCATAGATCATCTAGGAGATAACCCCAGCAGCTTGATGCTTAATCCACAGAAACGCTCTTATCCTCGCCATCGCATCATGTCAAGACGCAGTACTCACTAGAATTCCTCTGGTCCCCTTCATGTGACTGCGTTACTATGCAGGCATGACACAAACGCAATGAGACACAGTCTAAGAATTTTTATGGTGGCTTATATTCGTGGTAGAGGATGAAAAACTAACATTGACGTGACTGTAAAGGTGTACACTGTCTTACAGTTCGGGAGCCTCTCTGTCGTGTACAGGACAGGGGAGCGTAACCATTCTGTAGAGGGGGGAGGGGCATATTGATTAAATCTAGCTTCAGTTTTCATAAATTTTTGTCACATACTGCATAGAGGAATATATATAACATCTGAGTGGCGGATCTAGAGGAATATAGTATCTCAGTGGCGGATCTAGAGGAAGGTTACTCCCCATCACTGATTAAACATATTCACACACACACCCACCCAAAATGTCGTTTCCAACCATTTTGGGGTTTGTAGTCTCTTTTTGGACAGAAAAAGTGTCATCTTTCATAGCTCCCCTTCCACCCCCACCCCCCTATTTTGTAAACTGTCTGACTTCTCCCCAGCATATTTCATTTAGAGGATGGAAACGAAATTAACCTTACGACCATGACCAAAATAGTTTTATCATACATCGACAGCGTTAATTCAAAACACCACGAAAGTACACACTCTTCACAAACCACTTACACGCCCTGCATTAATTACAGGCATTAGAAAATTCACAGATGATAGTAATTAAATCATCTCTACTTTACTTTTTCATAGTGCTTCTGTAGAGCACGGGTTGGCCAAGTTCAAGGTTTTCCTGAAAGGTTTGCAGAAGAATATAATGTTTACATCTTAAGGCTCTTGAAACAGAACTGCCAACTTGTTGTACGGTTCATGTGTGTGATTGCTACTGATCGTGTAAACATGTCAGTTTGTACAGAAAAAAAAAATTGAATAAAGTAAATCTCTTCGTTTGACATGCAAAAAAAAAGTTGTTTTGATTGATTGATAGTGGAGACGTTTGTTTACATTATCTCGATCCAATAAAAATTGTGTAATATGTACCAATAACATACTATCAATATATCATGGCCAACATCAACACACACATCCACACAAGGAGAGATTGGGTGTCAATGTTAACGCTTCTGGCTTTGTCAAATGGACAGATTCACCTAAAAATGATAAGATCCGCCTAAAAAAAGGTTAGATCCGTACCAATTTGTAATCGATTGATCTAATGCTCATATTTAGGGGATTCGTTGCTAACATTTCTATATCAGGATGGTATAGTATATTACATGATACCATTTTAACAGACAAACAAACAAACATGGTTGAATTTATAATTTCTATTGGACTTCTTCACTCCGTTCATACGTCGCTGTTGTGTGCAGCGCTGAAAAGCAAGTGAATATCATCTTTCTATTCTACAAAGAAAAAGAAAAATGGATCATGTTTGCATATGGCCATCATCAGTCATCGACAATGATGTAAATGGCATCGTTTTCATAAATTGATCGGTTTTTCTTCCAGCACCGGAATTCGTCAAAAGACTGGCACAAGAAATTACAGTTGATGAAGGTTCCACGGTGTGCTTCGACTGTAAAGTGGTTGCCTTTCCGAACCCAGCCATTACCTGGACCAAAGACAACGAATCGTTACCCAGTGATAGTCGAATCCAGACGGAAACTTCCGACAACGGTGGATACGCGTTAAAAATAAATGACGTCACAAAAAAAGACGAAGCGGCGTACCGATGTCGAGCGGAGAATGTCGAAGGTTCGTCCTCGAGTACGATTTATTTAGCAGTGAAAGGTATTAGTATTTTACTTTAAATATGAGGATCCGCTTTGCTTGCCTTTCGTGTGCGGATGTATTTTTGTGGTACGTATGGCCTATTTCTGTTATAGATGATTGAACGGAGAATATGTCTTAAGGGACTTCGTATCGCCTAAACACGCATATCTTTATAATCTATGCAGCCGCTGAAACAAAGCTTTTTTTCTCTCCTATTTTCATTTTTTAAAATGCACTCTAAAGGACACGCATTATACAGTTTTTAGTATTAAATACCAGCTGTATGATTTCCTGAGAAAACGTGTGGGAAATTGTCTCCTATTGCACATTAGCATGGCCATCGATCAAATTTACGTCTGTTTTATAAAACAATATTTCATACATGTAAAAAGAACAAATTATGCCTTGAATATTGAAACAAATCATTTTGTATTGAGATATTAACTATTGTCATACTGGAATTTCAAATGAGTTTCTGTCTAATGATTCAATGGCCCAGAAACACGAATTTCATACTTTATGCTGTTTTAAAAAAAACTTTGTAAATGGAAAGGAAATAAAAAACAACTAGCATTGGAATTACCAACTTCCAGACGCAAATTCTAAAAGCATTTTTTTCTTCTTCATATATATCTTTCATTGAATCTATAAAGAGAGAACAGTCTGTCAGTTATGATTGTAAGTTTTTGTTAATTTTGCTAATTAGCGAACTGATCCCACTAGGGAATGCCATCAATAGTATCATCAGTGTCGTGTTGTGTTCATATTCTTGACTGTGATAAATAGTAGTGCTTGGCTATGTAACGAGAAGGGAATGATTTTTCATTGCATGCACGCAAACTAACGTAGTGGTTACATAGCCCGTGGACACTTCAGCATGGGATGAGATGATCATAGACCAGGATTTACTGAAATATGTTGTTGTTGTTGTATCGGAATGATTGCCTTGTGTATTTCTCACTCTATATATGTTGCTCCATTCTAAGTGATTTAAAAAAGAAGAAGAAAAGATTAGTCAGTTTTACTTTAAAAAGAAAATATATGATTATTGAATAATCTAGAGAATTCTCTATGATAAGTTAAGATAAGATAAGTTTATTCCAAATTTGGGCCCAGAGTGCATAACAGCAAGACAGCTTATAAAGAAGGAATTTAAAAAAAAGTTTACAACATTAACTACGGATTACATGAACTACAAACTACATGTGGATGCAGCATGTGGGGGAAAGAAGTACATACATATATGAATTGCAAATCAGGTGTATACACAAGTAAATGGACAATATCAGTATTATATCAACATATGAATAATAAACTATAATGATTTTTGCAGTTTTAAATCTATGTTTATAATTAAAGCTATGTAACGATTAATCGACTATCGTATATCATATACTTATATTCATTAAAACTGTTTCTTGGTTTCATAAAATGATCTTGGGCAATAAATGTGATAATTATAAATAGCTTCCGTGCGGCGCCTTTCCGTTGCCTGCAAACCTCTTGCCAAGTTAAAGACCCGTACTGCTGAAGATAAAAAAAAATACAAAAATAACAGAGATTCGGCATGAAATGAGAATCCGCTCTCCTGTATGAAGACGTCATATGGTCTCCATCGAATGTAGCTCATCAGTAAATGACAGTTATCCAGAGCGTAGGTGAATATATTGACTGCCCAATTTCAGATGTCCGTGGCGTCTTCTTCCATGTATTGTTTTCATATAAAATACGATGATT
The DNA here is from genome assembly GCF_947568905.1 of Ostrea edulis. Lineage (NCBI taxonomy): Eukaryota > Metazoa > Mollusca > Bivalvia > Ostreida > Ostreidae > Ostrea > Ostrea edulis. Next base: position 17,408,141 of record NC_079169.1, read on the forward strand.
TATACAGAGTCGTTTTTATTGCTAATAGCAAACCTTTCCATTCTGTGTTGTTAAATCGGAGAATGCAGTTTGCCACTGCCAGAGTAAAATCTAGTTCAGTGTGCTAGTCGTTCAAAAGGAAATGAAAGTCGCCTGTAAATGTTGCATCAATAATTAGAGAAAACCATATATATAATATTGCTGGTTGAGTTAGAAGTTGTTCTCTCTCTCTCTCTCTCTCTCTCTCTCTCTCTCACTATACTACATGCAGTATTTACTTGTATATATAGTTAATGTAGTTTGCAATGAATTTGTGATTGTCAACATATTTCTCACTGAATTTGTTACGAGCCATAATAAAATGCGTCTTTCCATGTTGTTTTCAATGAAACCACTTTAAAGGACCAGAAAGGTATTCAAATTACATGAATTTCAAGGCATGTTTACTGAAGATCTTTTCTAAATCAGGGACATTAATACGCACTAGCATTACCTAATTAAAACAATGTAGAATTCAATGTATGTCGATGTCTTTGTCACCCTGGCTAATGTTAAGCGGTGTTAACTTTCTCTGGAAGGTAATGACAACATAACAGACAACACGAGCACACTGTTCGACATCACACTTCCGGCGCGGGACACCTGCGATGACATAATTAGTAATGTTGTAAGGGGATCGATAGTTAAATAACAAAATACTTATACAGACCAAAAGCACTGAATTCCCGTAATTTTTATATAATTAATTAGTATATAATCTTTTATCTATCTATTTAACTATCTATCTATCTGTATGTCTTCCAATCATCGATTTGAAAAATACACCACCACCCCCAAAAAAACCCATTAAAATGTTTAGTTCAAAAATACATATCGCAATTGAATTAGTAATTCAAATATTTATTGCAGCCCTTAAAAAGGACAAACCAAAGAAGACTTCCGCTGGACTTTTGGCGCATGCTCAAACATTTCCGGTCATCAAGGAGGAAGTGGAAGAAGAGGAAGCGGAGGCTGAATTTTTCCGGAACCAACCAGATTCGCCACTGACATCATTGTATTGTGGAACAAGATGGAAAAACCGCACATGGCCTGACTTTTTAAATCACCAATCACTTGCTGTGAATTATTATGGTAAAATATTTACTCTCCTTTGTTAAAAGAGTGCCATCCAGCAAATACCGGTCAAGTTGTGCATTAAAGAATTAGACATTAATTCTAGAATTTAGAATGAATTGAACTGACGTAGAGCAGTTATTCGGTTGTACAAACAGCTAAAGGACGATTGATCAAGTATTCTGTCAAAATTTATATAAGTGGAAATACATTCATTTGTTTTTAAGTATAATCTTTTGGATATTCCATTGGAAAGAGTTGTATAAAATTAATGATTATTGAATGGAGTTTATAAAAAGGTTACTAATCAATACTTGCACTTTACTTTGTGCTGTGTTATATAGTGTTATATATGAAATACTTTTGAAGTACCCGGATGACTGCGTCTGGTCTGTTCTACACGTAATTTTATTTAATAGCGCCTTGTCTTGACTTCACTCGCCGTTTGTTACGATCTTACTGTCTTTTTTGTTGCAGCGCATGTTATTTATATAGTCAGAACCAAACTGAAAGCCAAGTTCTAGGCCAGAAAACCCACTGCGGTATGTTCGGATTATCAGAACGAGCATCATGGATTGCATTCTGTTGCAGAGTTTTGTTTAAAAGCAACCACGATATATCCACAAAGAGATTGTTCTTTACTTACTAAGTAAAGAAAGTGTAAACAAATGTCTACAGAAAGGATGTCTTATTTTGCTTCTGTTGCAGGAGCTGGAATGGGTTATGCTAATGTGTATATATATATATATATATATATATATATATATATATACAGTCACGTGCTGCAGGTTTCACTAATATCTGGCTACCCCCGCCCCTTCTATAAAAAAAAAAAAAAAAAATCCGAGGGTCGACTTAATTTCATTCAACATTTAGTTAGGGGCTGTATAAACACCTGCTAGTATTTGAAATTCAGTACCTTCGAATAAATTTGTAATTATCTATTCATGCAGGTTGGTGTACAAGCATTGACAAGGCAAATTGAAGGTTGAATGAATCCGCTGCTTTGTTAAGAGTTTTACCTAAGTGTCCTTGCGTTGACCTTCGGATTCTTTCAAACAAAATATTTGTATTGCATTTTTTATTCTTGACTTGATACATATACTCTATGTTCAGCATATCACACTACTTATAGGTTGAATTAATGCCAAAATAAATAATATTAATTTGTGTAGTTATGTTTTGCATGTTGATTTTATTAACTTCATGAATCTGCTGCCGTTTGATATACTAAAACATGATTGTCAAAATGGGTTATAATTTACGATGTCAGTTTATATACAAGGATTGTATAATGATAGCATGCATTTTCTTTATCACTGCAAAGCTGGGGAAAATCACATTTCTTTAAATAGCGAGATAATTTTGACGTGAAGTGGAATACAAGCAATGAGAAACTGATAACAAATGAAACCATTGTTCTTCCAGAATTTGGTTGCATTGTATATATACGTTCTCTGATTAATGACTTTTATTTTGACAGACGATGATCTTGAATCCATGATGGATTCGGACGAAGATGACGTATTTTTATCAGAACCCGGAAATGACGTAAATGGTGTATTTCCTGTTAATATCCAGGATAATAGTGATTCAGACTCAGAAATGGCGAACGTTATAACACAAAATCTCATCTTTGAGAATAGAAACTTTTCCAGCTCATTTCCAGATAGACCCAACGGAACGTGTAGGATAGAGCAAGACATCAACGCCAATACATGCGCATCATCTTTGAAACAAAATGGCGACGTTTCACATTATCGCAAAGTTTTATCGGAGGGATCTCGGACATCTGATTTTGTAAACGACAGAAAAAGCGTAATGTGTGCAAATAACGACAACTCGCCGTGCTACGAACTAGCCGGCGAAAGTGCTGGGCCGACTCTTAGTGACGTCACGGGACTAAACCTTGCCGTGCTTGTGCTTCTTATTTCGGGATATACTTTTCTAGCATTAAGATGGAACTTGGATCCGAGGACGTTTGTTTCGTTTCAATTGTTCGTTGAGTTTTTATTTTTAATAATAGTTTCTTTGTTAGACTAACATTTGTAACCGTTAGGGGTTTTAACTGTTGTTGACAATACTGTATAGCCATTGTTGATTATAGATTAAATATATTACTAATTTTTTAAACCCAGGTCGTTACATTTAATTACTATTAATTACTAATTACCGGCTCCCGGTTAGAGCCATGTAAAACAAATTATCTGACCACTTTGATGGCCATTTTTTTATTTTCTGGCGGCCACCAGATAAAACATTTTTTGTCCCCCACCGCAACTTGGAAGGGGACATAGAAATACCGGTGTCCGTCCGCCCCACTCGACTTTGTGGACGCAGCTCCGAAACTGCATGATCAGCGGATTTTGTTCATATTTTGTAGGTTCATTAGTCACCATATGTAGTTGATCATATTGTGCCTCCATTTCATTTCGACAAATTTTACAGGAGTAGTAGGTTTTTGTTGTTGAATTTGTACATTCTACACTATAGGAACACTTTGTGGACGCATAATTCCCCAGAGACCAATGTACGGATTTTGTTCAAATTTTTACAGGATTATAAGTCACCATATAGAGTACATATTCTACCTCAACTTTGATTCTACAAACTGTTACAAGAGTTATGGGACTTTTGTGCTTCAACCTTTTTTGCGGCGGTGGGGGACACATGGCTACGTGTAGCAACCTTGTTTACCTGGCACCAACCGTAGATTACCAAAGATATCTAGAGACAATCAAAGTACAGAAAGCACTCCCGGGAAATGAACCTTTTAAAAAACATGCAAAGAAAAAAACTAACTAGAAAACTGACACGGTCAGCAAGGGCCCCGCTGAGGGTTTTTAGAGGAGAGTGACATCTGTAATAGCAATGTTTGGGGCTGGTATATATGTTAGAATTAATAATATATAAAGATACATTGGATTGCCAATTTGTGGAAAAGGAATCATGAAGCATATTTATGAGAGACTTGTGCAATTTAAATTGCTTCTGTTTGACACAAACTCATCCACTCAAACACAACAGAGTGCAACAAAATCCCATTGTAATAGGGGATTCAAAATGGATAACTGGTACAAAATATGGTACATACTATTCGAAAAGGATTATGAATTTGACATATTGATGTCTTCGAAAAGGAAATTCTAACATCGGGACTCTAAGCATTTTCAAACACATTGTCATTTGATAAAAGTGTTCTACATTTTTAGCTCACCTGAACCGAACGAAGGTTCAAGTGAGCTTTTCTGATCAAAATTTGTCCGTTGTCTGTCGTCGTTGTTGTTGTAAACTTTTCACAATTTTATCTTCTTCTTCAGAACTACCGAGCCAATTTCAACCAAACTTGGCCAAAAGCATCCTTGGGTGAAGGGCTTTCAAGTTTATTCAAATGAAGGGCCATGTCCCTTTCAAAGGGGAGATAATCACAAAAATAGGGTGGGGTCATTTAAAAATCTTCTTCTCAAGAACCACTGGGCCAGAAGAGCTGAAATTTACCTGAAAGCTTCCTGATATTTTGCAGATTCAAGTTTGTTCAATTCATGGCCCCCGGGGGTAGGATGGGGCCCCAATAGGGGGGATCAAAGTTTTACATACAAATATTTAGAGAAAAACTTTAAAAATCTTCTTCTCAAGAACCACTGAGCCAGAAAAGCTGAGATTTACATGAAGGCTTCCTGACATAATGCCGATTCAAGTTAGTTCAAATCATGGGCCCCGGGGTTGGATGGGGCCACAATAGGGGATCAAAGTTTTACATACAAATATATAGTTAAAATCTTCTTCTCAATAACCACTAAGTCAGAAAAGCTGATATTTACAAGAAAACTTTCTGACATAGTGCAGATTCAAGTTTGTTCAAATCATGGCCCCCGGGGGGTAGGATGGGGCCACAAGTGGGGGGGGGGTCAAAGTTTTACTTACAAATATAGGGAAAATCTTTAAAAATCTTCTTCTCAAGAACCATTGGGCCAAAGAAGTTGACATTTACATGAAAGCTTTCTGACGTAGTGTAGATTCAAGTTTGCAAAAATCGTGGCTTCCAGGGTAGTTGGGGCCATAATAGGGTCTAGAGGAAATTCGAAATATTGTGACATTTCATAGGCAAATATCAAAATACTAACACTAAAGCTACACTACAAAACTAGCTAAACACTTTTCCAGCGGATTTATTCTTTTTTGAGTTAATAACAACTGACACCACAGTGACCACACTTGATGAGTTCACGCTCTGATTCTTATTCCTTTTTGAGTTAATAACGGAGCCTGCAACATGTAATCCGCTGGAAAAGTGTTTAGCTAGTTTTGTAGTGTAGCTTTAGTGCTTATTGTTAATTATATTTGTGTTTTCTCCATAATGTAATCCTTTCCCGTCCTGACGAAGGGACAGGTCGTCCCGAAAATTTGACAATTCCAATTGTTCATGTCGTTGGTCATTCTAGTGCTTTATATAATTATTTTCCCTGACCATTGTATCTATTTGATATAGATCCGACAGTTTTGGATACTGAATATGTTGTTGGTTCTTCAGTGCTTTATATATATATATATATATATATATATATATATGTCAACTTTCACCTTACGGCTCTTCAAGCATGAATGTTTCAGTTTGATAGTAACGTTGCTATGAAACTGAAACATTCGAGACAAACTGCCTGAACAAGACTCGTAAGGCGAAAGTACCAGCAGCAACTAATCGTTGCTTATCATGTGATCATTTTGGATTTTATTCTTTTATATTATGTATATAAAAGGATTAAGTTCTTACAACACCCGATACCTAAAAGTGTCAGATCCACAACATGGATAACAAGGTCAAATACAAAAAATATACAAAGCACATAGATGCCTTTAACGCAGCTAGTTCTAGCTTGTAAAAATGCGTAAAGATACTATATGCAAAGACTCTGGTTCAATGAATTTATATATTGGAAAATACGTTGGGGCATACATTATTTCAAACAAAACGGGGTGTGAAGAGGCCCACGCCAAAACCCTATGCAACACATGTACATACATAGTCATCCGCACAGTGCGTAACGGCCAAGGGAAATTGAACACCCAAAACAAGATTATGAAATGCAGTTATTGTATAATTATTTCACCGCTCTTCGTTCAAATAAATCAAGATACAGCTTAATAAACGATTTTTAGAGATCACCGACATACAACATGTCTGAGTTCGTTAATATTCGGCAGAGCAGTAAGACCTATGGGCCTCTTGTTATATAGAAATTTTGGGAAGAATATGCATGTTACAAGAAAACTCAGATACCCGTGAATCATACTCGTTACTGATAACCTCGGTTAGAGTATGGAGAGCCACATAAACTGACATTTTAGATTGATTGATTGTATATTGTTTAACGTCCCTCTCGAGAATTTTCACTCATATGGAGATGTCACCACCGCCGGTAAAGGGATGCAAAATTTAGGCCTATGATCGGCGTTTACGGCCTTTGAGGAAGGAGGGATCTTTATCGTACCACACCTGATCTAACACAAGGCCTCGATTTTTGCGGTCTCATCCGAAGGACCGCTCCATTTAGTCGCCTCTTACGACACGCAAAAGGTACTGAGGACCTATTCTAATACGGATCCCCACGGGAGCTGACATAACTGAAAATATTTTAAATTATTGCAATCTTGTTTGGGAATTGATGCGCTCTATACTTTGGTTGAAGAGAGCAATAATTCATTGAATGCGCGTATCAATTCAATTAATGCGCAGCTGAATTATTGCCCTATTCAAATGAATCAAGGATACCATCAATTCTTTGAGAGAGAGAGAGAGAGAGAGAGAGAGAGAGAGAGAGAGAGAGAGAGAGAGAGAGAGAGAGAGAGAGAGAGAGAGCGAGCAATTATCTAATAACGAGTTGTGTAAGGTTGTGTTAGCGCATTGCTTGTTGGCGTGAAATAAGAGATATTTTCAATTCAACATATCCACCATTGAATTGATTTGATTTGATTTTTGATATTTTCCGCAGCACGTAACAATTTTTCAGTTATATGGTGGCGCCCAGTTTTTGTTGGTGGAAGAGAGAACCCAGATACAATGCACCTGGGAAGAGACCACCGACCTTCCGTAAGTAAACTGGGAAACTTTCTCACTTACCGGCGCGAGCAGGATTCGAACCCGGTGAGAGGCCGTGTGATTTTGAGCGCAATGTTCTAACAACTCGGCCACGGAGGCCCCTCACCATTGAATTATTGATCCTTTTAATCGTTGTAAAACTAAATTTAGAAGATATCGTCAATTGAAATAAAGAAATCATCAAATTGAGCTCCAAATTAAATTTTGCTCTCATAAATTGAATAGAGCAATCTTTTACATGTACAATTGCCCTCCCCCGCCACACAGAAATATACAACTTCCCTCCCCCGCCACACAGAAATATACAACTTCCCTCCCTCGCCACACAGAAATATACAACTTCCCTCCCCCGCCACACAGAAATATACTTGTTTAGGATATCTCAACTACTAGTATGATAAGAGACTGTAGTCCCCTTTCAGGGACAAAGGAATAATACAGAATGTACTGTATCACATCTCAGACATCTAGAATGTACTGTATCACATCTCAGACATTTTCTACATCCAGTTATATGCAGCTATTTGAAATTTATTTTTACGCCTCTGGTCGCCATGAAATGTACGCGTTACAATAACTTTAAATGACGTGTTAATGAATATTCATAATTTTAAGGTCACATGACATCAAGCTCATGCATAAAGTGGTAAGAATTTCTCTATGTGGTATTGAATCTAGGGCACTACAACATAAATTCATCTCTACATGGTGAATATAAACTTCAATTGTTTTAACATATACATGTATAAACATTCATGAGTTGAATTGAGAAGGGGAGGGAGATTCAGCTTTGGTCGGCTGATATTGGCATCACAAACAACATAAAAATACCTTTTGTCCGATTTCAGAACTAACCCAGGCGTTTTCCATCACATGTACAAATGCTTTGTTGAATGTATCGTCGGATACCTACAGCTGATCTCGTCTTCTACTCAGATCAGCCGTGGGTATCCGACGATGTGTTGAATGAAGATGTTACGTAACTAAGCGCAAAGGTCAGATAGTGAACAATTTGGGTATAATTGCATCTTAATTACAGTGGCTACACGAACATCATGTCAGCAGTAATCTAAGATTTTCAGAGTGAAATCTGCAGACGAATACAGTAATAATAAGGATGTATTATGTCAAAATGTGGAGGATTCCTGAGAAGTTGAAATTGACAAAATATGACAAAATACATACATCTCCTTAACAAAGAGAAATAATATTAAAAAGTGGCAAGATTTTGTATAGCGTTAAGCCAGCTACGTTATATGCACATTTATGTCCTTATGACCACAGGCAATTATATCGCTTGGATTCGAATTTACCATTCAAAAGTAGGTATAGAACTTCAAATGTAGGATACCTAAGTTCGCCAATAAAAAGCAATAAACCAAATACCAGAAATATCTACTCCGTATTCTGATGTAATTGTCACCCCCAGATATTTTCCATTTGGTACTATTACTAGATTGTGTCCATATGGAGCTTGTAATTGGATTGCAATGGATCACGTGTGTTGGTTATTCGGATGAACGTGCACTTCTCTGGGTGGAAAGGCAGTTGCCATTCTCCATTGATGAGAAGTCCACTTCTGGTTCTGAATTTTGCGGTAGATCAGGCAGTCATTAGCAAACAGTAAGTGGCCTGTGGAAGGTCCTTAATGTATATGCTAGAATAGCAACGGACCCAGGATCGCTCCCTGGGGTATTCCCGATGGAAAATCCAAAGGTTGGGATTTGTGACCCTCTTATAGACTGGGTTCTGTCATGATGGATGCCCTTTATGAAAGGCGAAGATAACGAACAGTTATCAATCTCATAACTCCTATAAAGGTGAAGATAACGAACAGTTATCAATCTCATAACTCCTATAAAGGTGAAGATAACGAACAGTTATCAATCTCATAACTTCTTTAAAGAATACAAAATAGAGAGTTGTGCAAACACGGATCCCTGGATATACCAGAGGTGGGATCAAGAGCCTAGGAGGAGTAAGTATCTCCTGTCGACCGGTCACATCCGTCGTGAGCCCTATATCTTGATAAGGTAAACGGAGCCATCCGTAATCAAAATCAGTGTGTCAAGAACGGACTAACAATGTGTATGAAACACGTCAGACAGCGTTTGACCCAAAGACCCATTTTAATGTTGTTCCTCTATAACTCCATGATGGCTCATCTTGAGGAGGAGGCGGTGGTGTGGGACTTTGTCGAATGCTTCGAGAAGTCCTACACTATCCAGATTGTGTGTCGGGTGATGATTTGTTTGGATGAGCTGTGTCTCAGTGGATCTTCGAGTTCTGTTGTTGATGACAGAAGATGTTGTGTCTGTCGAAATGGTCCATGATGGTGCTGCAGACAGGTCCTCGTCTTACAGCTGGCGTTAGTGACACAGGTCCATAATTGGAGGTTAGGTGGTTTTTCTCCGATTTTTGCTTTGCGTCAGTCGTTTTAGTATTATCCCACGTCCCCATGAGTGAAAAGTTCTCGAGAGGGACTTTATACAAGATACAATCAATCAATATTCTCTCACTGTTTACAATCGAGAGAAGTAGAGGGAGAGAACTACACGTGAGTAAGAACACGACGTAACTATGTGTGTAGTAAATTATGAATCTTTATAGTGCTTGTATATTTGCTTTATCCAACTCGTTGAAAACGAGTATTCATTTGTTCGGCAAATATAAAATCACATGAAATAGATATATGTCACCCGATGAAGCTCGATATGGGAGAAATTCTGTTACAGTTCTCGTAAACTTTGAAGTACATGTATAATGCTTCTAGTCACTCCACAGTAAACTAGGAAGGTCACAGCAGTTTCTCGGCAGACAAAAAATAATTAAGTTCGATCTCAATCATCCAATTATAGAATTTTTAATCAAGGTCAGTACAACACTTTAGCTATCCAAGAAGTACAATAATATTTACTGAGCCCGGGGGTGAGGTGAAATTTGTACTCCTCAGGTAAACACAAAGTTAAATAATCGTATTGACCTAAATGTCAATAGTTGTTTTATTACATGATTATATGAATAATTCAAAACATCGAAATCGACTACTAGAGCTTATTCAGAGAGAGAGAGAGAGAGAGAGAGAGAGAGAGAGAGAGAGAGAGAGAGAGAGAGAGGGGGGGAGGGAGAGGAGGAGGAGAGAGAGACAGAGACACAGAGAGAGGCTATGTTTCAAACATGTATGTGTTGAATTGTACGTATCAATAAATGAATTCCTGGGAGTATACAATGTTCATATTCTATTGTTGCCTGCAGTAATTCCCACATAAATGTAAGGTGTCTCTTCCTTCGGTTATTGCGTGCGTTAATAGAATTAATGATATAATGAACTCGAATTAAAGATATCTTTAATTCTATTAATGCGAGCAAAATTGAATAAGATGTATGTTCAGTCATTTGAAAATGCACGCAATAATTCAGTGGGGAATATCTTCAATTGTTTGAGCATACAGTAGAACAGGAATACAGCGAACCCCAAGGACCATCGAAAAACACAGTTCGTAGTAACCAAACTTCGTTATATCCAATATTTTCCTCATTTTCGTATCACAGTGAAATAAATACCCCTTCGCAATAAGCGTGAATTCGTTATAAGTGTTTTTGCCGGTTTATAGGCGTGCTTTACTGTATGTTAGTTTTGGCGTTCCATAGTTTCGTGATATCGGGAGCGGGGAACATGACATTAAAATAGTATATTCATATGTCATTATCGCAAGGTTGAAGATTCTGTGATTTACAGATGAATGGGCACACAAAATTATGTCTTTTAAGTTTTCACAAAGTTTTCATCAAGCATATACGTATACATATTGTAATAATCTAACATTCTAAATCACACAAAATAGACAAGTGGTCAGACCCCCCCCCCCCCCACACACACACGTACCACCTCACCAGTGATGTTTGCTTTGTAAATCATGTTGGTGTATATAAAAATCTATACCATACCAAAAAAATCTTTAAAATAATTCAGTTTGATAAATTCCTGTTTTAAAATGGTAATATTTCCATTTCCAAGACAGTGATCAGAAAAGCTCACTTAAAACTTTCAGCTCCGATGAGCTAAAAATGAGAAAATTTTGGGTAAGACTGGGACCACTGCACTACTATTCCGGTGTTCCAACCTCCAAGTTATCAAAGTCCAATTAGTCCAAAATCCTATCTTTCCTTCAATCCTACACCCATCCTTCCTTCAATCCTATGTCCATCCTTCCTTCAATCCTACACTCATCTTTCCTTCAATCCTATGTCCATCCTTCCTTCAATCCTACACCCATCTTTCCTTCAATCCTATGTCCATCCTTCCTTCAAACCTATGTCCATCCTTCCTTCAATCCTATGTACATCCTTTCTTCAATCCTATGTCCATCCTTTCTTCAATCCTACACCCATCCTTCCTTTAATCCTATGCCACCCTTCCTTCAATCATATGTCCATCCTTCCTTCAATCCTGCACCCATCCTTTTCAATCCTACACCCATCCTTCCTTCAATCCTATGTCCATCCTTCCTTCAATCCTACATCCATTCTTCCTTCAAACCTACACCCATCTTTCCTTCAATCCTACGTCCATCCTTCCTTCAATACTACATCCATCCTTCCTTCAATCCTACATCCATTCTTCCTTCAATCCTACACCAACCCCTCCTTCAATCCTACTCCCATCTTTCCTTCAATCCTACATCCATCCTTCCTTCAATCATACACTCATCCTTCCTTCAATCCTACTCATCCTTCCTTCAATCCTACACTCATCCTTCCTTCAAACCTATGCCCATCCTTCCTTCAATCCTACATCCATCCTTCCTTCAATCCTATGTCCATTCTTCCTTCAAACCTACACTCATCCTTCCTTCAATCCTATGTCCATCCTTCCTTCAATCCTACATCCATTCTTCCTTCAAACCTACACCCATCTTTCCTTCAATCCTACATCCATCCTTCCTTCAATCCTATGTCCATCCTTCCTTCAATCCTACATCCATTCTTCCTTCAATCCTACACCAACCCCTCCTTCAATCCTTCTCCCATCTTTCCTTCAATCCTACATCCATCCTTCCTTCAAACCTACACCCATCTTTCCTTCAATCCTACATCCATCCTTCCTTCAATCCTACATCCATTCTTCCTTCAATCCTACACCAACCCCTCCTTCAATCCTTCTCCCATCTTTCCTTCAATCCTACATCCATCCTTCCTTCAATCATACACTCATCCTTCCTTCAATCCTACTCATCCTTCCTTCAATCCTACACTCATCCTTCCTTCAAACCTATGCCCATCCTTCCTTCAATCCTACATCCATTCTTCCTTCAATCATGTCAATTCTTCCTTCAATCCTACACTCATCCTTCCTTCAAACCTACTCCCATCCTTCCTTCAATCCTACATCCATCCTTCCTTCAAACCTATGCCCATCCTTCCTTCAATCCTACATCCATCCTTCCTTCAATCCTACACCCATCCTTCCTTCAAACCTACTCATCCTTAGTTCAATCCTATGTCCATCCTTCCTTCAATCCTACACCCATCCTTCCTTCAATCCTACACTCATCCTTCCTTCAATCCTACACTCATCCTTCCTTCAATCCTACACTCATCCTTCAATCCTACATCCATCCTTCCTTCAATCCTACACATATCCTTCAATCCTCTGTCCATCCTTCCTTCCTACACTCATCCTTCCTTCAATCCTACACCCATCCTTCCTTCAAACCTATGCCCATCTTTCCTTCAATCCTATGTCCATCCTTCCTTCAATCCAGATTCTTTTCTCCTGACAGGAGCTTCTAGATGTCATGGGGTGGGGTTAGGGGGGGGGGGGGAGACTTGTCAATATTATATAAACAAACATTTAAGTGTATATTTAAAATCAATGAAATAAGAACCCAGGGCCCATGTATTACTAGTCAGATACAGCAACAAAGCTATCCCGATCACAGGCAAATTATATCGCCTGGGTTCGATTTTACTAACAGAATACTCTTTAATAGCTTGAACCCAAGCGATACAGTTACCTGTGACCCAGATTAATATCCACCGGCCACATATACATTTGTTGCCATAAATACTACATTACTGTCAAAGGACTTGCTCTTTTTCCATATAAAATATACCCCGGGCCCATCAATAAGATAGATGTTGGTTTTTTGTTTGTTTTTTTAACTTTGCAGCAATATGCAAAATAATCAATCTGCAGAGATCGAATTAAATGTTCAAAATTTTAATGTGGATTTCTGTAAAACAATATAGATCTAAATTATATCAACATAAATGGTATAATTCAATAAAAAAACTTATCTTGTTTTGTAAATTCTACAAAAGTTTACAGACTACAGAACTGTAGAGCTCTCAAAGTTACAGATTCATTAATCTAAAGTGCAGCTTTTGTGTGCGCAGAATTCAGTATAATATCTGAATATTTTTAAATAGGCACCTCAAAATCTTATCTTGCAAATTCTCAACACATTTTCTCACAAAACCTGTGTGAAGACCTACCTTCAGATATGTATTGAATAAAATCTCATTTGAACTGATAACAATAACGGAGCGGATCAAAGATCTTATTTTAATCAGATTGGTTGCCAGTCAATTTATTTAAACTCGTTAATTTCAATATCCATTCGTTTTCGTATTCTCTCTCTATATCTGTGAACAACATGTCCAAGTTACTTGCAATATGTACAACTGTATATTCCCACAAAAATCCTTAAAACAAAATACATAACTTAAAATTTTGTTAAGAACTTATTTAACATCTTGAGGAACTACATTTTTAAAATTTAATATTGATTAGTCATGATAAAGAAATATCTAAGACTGAAAACTACGGTATTAGAAATATGAATAAATACAATAATCAATAGAGTTCAAATTGACTTTCATAATTACATAAACTGGCTAATTTTATTGAAGCTTGGAGTTTTCAGCTCTCATGAGACTAAAATAGTATCACAATATCAATGTTTGTAGTTATGACTTGACACGGGTGTAGGAATTCTTCGAAATTAGGATCTTGAGGCAGCAAAGTAAAAATACCGAGATATAACATTACAAGTGAATTGTGCACCAAAAAGATGTACCATAAAATTGAGGTTTTGATAAGGGGTGGACATACAGCTCTCTGATCTATTCCAGCATTTTCCAGAGAGCTACAGTTCTGCAGCAAACAGTTTATATTCCAAGTGTCACATGAAGCACTGAAGATCGCAAAAAAAGTTAATATAAATAAAACTTTATCAAAACATACCAATTGACCAACAATTCTGTAGATTCCAAAATATACACAAGAAATTTACTATCTCACGATTTTGTGAGAAGCACCACTCGATTTTATTTTTATATTGCAAAAATTGATGTAAAAACTCTTCACAGACCACTTGTGACTTTCTGTTCTCACTATTTGCTATCTACAAGTCATTTTTTAAGATAGTAAGTGTAAAATAAGGCATCTACAGATGTTGTATAAACCCCATTCTAGTTGTCAACATATAATTTGAATCATGATTTTTAAACCTGGTGCGGTTTAAACATAAATGAAACAAGACGCCCATGGGCTACATTGCTCACCTGAGCCACACTGGCCCTGCCATTGTTTCAGGTCAACACTAAAGTATAACAAAGTCTTGTTATAAAGAATCTATATACAATATATGAAAGACCTACTTTAAATAGTTCAGAAGATCACACACCACTGTGTTACGATATATCTCTATACAAAATATGAAAGTCCAACTTAAAATAGTTCCTGATTTAATTCTTAGGTTATAATTTCTTAAAAGTAGGTCAAACTCATGAGTTTTAATTCATAAGGTAAAAGGACATGATATGAAATGAAAGGACATGCCATTAGAAATTTATATACAAGTTATGAAAGAGTTCAGGACATATTAAAAAGGCAAGATTAAAAGTAGGTCAAACTTCCAGGTCAAGATCACACTCCATTGAATCACATGAAAGGTCTTGTTATAAGGAACTTATATTTTTAAAAAATATGAAAGCCCCTAGCTTAAACAGTTCAAGAAATATCTATGAAGATATTTCTTATCTATAAATGAATCAGCATATAAAGCTTTAATCCCCTATTGTAGCCC
This sequence comes from Ostrea edulis, assembly GCF_947568905.1. Lineage (NCBI taxonomy): Eukaryota > Metazoa > Mollusca > Bivalvia > Ostreida > Ostreidae > Ostrea > Ostrea edulis. The sequence continues at coordinate 17,423,423 of NC_079169.1, forward strand.
CATCCTATCCCCTGGATCCCTGATTTTAATAAACTTGAATCTGTACTATATCTGGAGAAGAAAATTTTCCAAAATTTGTCACAATATTTTTTCTATTATCTCCCCTTGGAAAAGGACTTTGCCCTTCATTTGAACAAACTTGAATCCCCTTCACCAAAGGATGCTTTTAGCCAAGTTTGGTTATAATTGGCCCAGTGATTCTGGAGAAGGAGTAGAAAATGTGAAAAGTTTGCAGTCAGACAGATGGATGACATGTGATCAGAAAAGCTCATTTAAGCTTTCAGCTCAGGTCAGCTAGAAAAGGTAAAGTTTACAAAGACATAACTTCAACTGTGAATTTATGATTGATGAGTATATAGTCAGTATATAAATAGTTCTGTAAATTCCCTTGAAACAAGCAAAGCTAATGAAAGCTAATGTTTAAAGTATTGCATAATTTGAATTCATAGTCAGAAACATCTACACGTATGTATAACAGTGGATTTCACAGCCTCAGTTTGGAATGTCTTCTGAAGACACAAATTCTTTATTGTGAGTGCTTCGCCTGGAACGCGCAGTTTTCCTGATGCGTTCACTCATTTTGGTAGCTTTGGAATCACTCTTTCCTGCACTCTCTTCGTCCTGCGTCATTGGGCTTTGTGAATGGCTGTCGGTGTCTCCCTGGTCACTCTCGTGATAATTTAAGTCCTCACTTTCATTCTCAAATTCGATACAAATTCCATTGTTTGAGCCATTTTTCACTATCCTGACATGTGTAGAATTGTCACTGTCCTCATAACTCTCTTCAAAATCAGAGTTGGAGACTGAACCAGCATTAGCAAATACCAGTTGTACTGGTGAGGCGGAGTCTTCTGACCTGCTCCTCTTTGATTCAGGCAGGGAATCTTTCTTAGCCATATCCAGAAGCTGAGTAAAACATTCACTCTTACGCTTTAACACCTCCTTCTTCTGCTCATACTCCTTGACTTTCTTTTGCAAATCTGCATCAGAAAAGATTTGTTTTTTTTACTGACAATTCTCATATTTACCGATATAAATCTTTTAGAGTATATCATATTACTTGCATTTTAGTGTAATATTCTTCTGTTTCTTAAAAGGGAGCTAACTCTGATACTTTACCTTCCATTTCTCTGTCCAGTCGAAGTCTTTGTCTCTCCATGTCAATTTGATGAGCTTCCAACTTATACTTCATTTTGGACATCAATCCAAGCTGTTTCACAATTACAGATATCGCTCGGGTATCTGAAAAGCATAAGGAATAAATATGTATAAGTATATATTTATATTGCAAATGGCATTTTCCTCTATGAACCAACCAATTTCAGCGCGCGACACAATCCGTTCACATTGACTATGAATGGATTATGAACTAGCTTAAAGCACGCGACTGAGAGAGCGTAATGATTTGAAAAAATAGAACATCTGTTACAAAGATCTCGCAAGTCACACCTTTGGATTAAGATTGTAAACATACGTGGATTATCATCCCAATCTTGCAGTCTCCTAAATACAGTGCACCTTGAAATGTTGATAAAAGGCAGGGTGAGACGAAATGTGACGTCATGTCTATGTGTTGACGTACGTCACAATAACTACTGTGACAGAGGCTAGGAGTTCATTTTATGCAACAAAATAGAAGCAATGTAAACAAACGGTGTTTTAGTAAATGAATGTAAATATAAAAAATGAACATCACTTTTGAGCTGTTCATGGTCAGTATGAACGGATTTGGATTTGAGGCAAATTCTCTGTGAATCGCGCTAGCGATTCACAGAGAATTTGCCTCAAATCCAAATCCGTTCATACTGACCATGAACAGCTCAAAAGTGATGTTCATTTCTTAAATGTACTCATTCAAACACATTTCAACGACCAGTGTTTTCTAAATTTGATCAGTAATTGTAGTCTGAGAGAAATACTAGATTTCATTGGGTTGTCATCAGCCAATAAAAAGACAGAAATACTGGATTTCATTGGGTTGTCATCAGTCAATAAAAAGACAGAACCTTGTCAAAGATGAGATATATTTTAACTCAGTTATAAGGGAATAAAACAAAGAGATAATGGAGCAAGAGATATCAAATTGAAAACTACATGTTATAAGATACTGGATACAAGCTTCTTAGAATGGGAGTACAATAGTGTCATGATAACAGAACAAAAGCATTGAGGATATACGACTTTATTTCCCTGAAAAGACTTACCTTCCAGAGGTACCATTCGTCTGACCATTCTGTTTTTGAGGACATCCAGAGATGCCTTGATCTCTCGGAAAAACTCATCTACCAATCCTAACTCCACTATCCCCTTCCACAACATCCTATCTTCTGTAAACAGAACAAACACATTTAGTCAGTCCTTCCACAACATCCTATCTTCTGTAAACAGAACAAAACATTTAGTCCGTCCTTCCACAACATCCTATCTTCTGTAAACAGAACAAAAACATTTAGTCCTTCCCCAGCATCCTATCTTCTGTAAACAGAACAAAAACATTTAGTCAGTCCACAGCATTCTATCTTCTGTAAACAGAACAAAAACATTTAGTCTGTCCTTCCACAACATCCTATCTTCTGTAAACAGAACAAAAACATTGAGTCAGTCTTCCACAACATCCTATCTTCTGTAAACACAACAAAACATTTAGCCCGTCCTTCCACAACATCCTATCTTCTGTAAACAACAAAACATTTAGTCCTTCCACAACATCCTATCTTCTGTAAACAGAACAAAAACATATAGTCAGTCCACAACATTCTATCTTCTGTAAACAGAACAAAAACATATAGTCAGTCCACAACATTCTATCTTCTGTAAACAGAACAAAAACATTTAGTCCGTCCTTCCATAACATCCTATCTTCTGTAAACAGAACAAAAACATTTAGTCCGTCCTTCCACAACATCCTATCTTCTGTAAACAGAACAAAAACATTTAGTCCGTCCTTCCACAACATCCTATCTTCTGTAAACAGAACAAAACATTTAGTCAGTCCACAACATCCTATCACTCACCATTTGAAAGTTGTGAGCAAGATAAAATTAAAAAAGTCACAGGCTGGCACAAGACACAGGAGTTGTATCATACGTTTATGTTAAATGATAAAAAAAGACATGATCCTGTTAAAGGACCAAGACCATGTTTATCAAAATTCGGCCTAACGTCCAAAGTGAATAATTTTTTGTTAGAAATATTCTCTAACATGTTCTTTTCCTGTAATGTACTGGTTTTTATATGTAGAGTTGGTGAAAGAACACAATTTTTAGGTTTACATTACTAGTATAAATCCTATAATTTGCGCTACTTTTTAAGATTGCGTCATACAACGTCGCTATATATTATTAGAAGTGGTAACGTATTGTAAAACATGATTATGCAATGAGTGGTTTAATATATAATAAGATCTTGAAAAAGAAATTTTCTTTCCCAAATACGCAAGAAGGTTATTTTACTTATAGCCCGAATGGCACACTATATTTTTCAATCCTTCATTCGGCCATTTTCACACGCCGCGCCGTTAGCCTGTTTGCGCTGTTCGTGGAAGTTGCAGAGGATGTACTCATCGCATTTCAACGTAAGTTTTAGAAATATGAATATACTTCACCTCTACTCGTTAAACTGTATAACCAAATAGGTGTACCAATTGCTCTTAAAAATAATAAACAAGTCGCATGGAACGTATAGTATGGTGCGCCTGTGGTGTGTTGACATAAACTCATAATATTCATGCATTGGGCTGATGGAAATCCCACAACAAATCTGTTAACTGAACATTGTCAACATATATTTATTGTTTATCTATTATAATTATATATTGTTAAGATTTAAAATTGTATGTATATCAGCTGATCAGAAAAATCAGCTGTTTCATGATCATGCCATTTTCAATTCCGAGTGCATGACCTTCTCGGGTCTATTTGAATTTTCTTACATGATGTTTGACTCACTTTACACTTTGAACTTTCCATGTATCATTGTATGGTCTAAAAAGTATTTGTATAGGTTAAAGAGACATATAATTGTATATAGATGTATATTTCCATAATGGTATATGTCTCGGGGGTAACATGTAGGCCTGTGAGGGGTTATAGGTTGAATAATTTTCGAATGATTTGGTATTCTAGTATTCTACTATGTTTAAACTTAACTTAGTGATTATTTAGTAATCAAATAAAAGTTATATGATGAATCGATACATTTCTTCAATTTACTGTAAACAAAAACTGTTTCTGTGTTTTGGAATCTGTCTGGTATTAGTGCATAATAAATAACTTCATAAGTCAATAAATATATTCTTGTTGTAGTGATGACATTTGCAAAATCTGTGAGAATAGAAAAAAATGTGTTAGGGTCAACAGAAATTTTTAATTAGGGTAGGTCGGGAAAGTGGAAACCAATTAACATATATATATTTTTTTTGGCCTTACGCGGAAACATGGATTAGAAAAGTCGGAATGATTTTTACATTCAATAATTTTTAAATACTTAAATCACCATTAAGCCAGGAAAATCATAAGAACAGTTTGGTTTTATAATTTAAATATGCCTTATTTCAAGATAAATTGTAAACATGTCAAACTTAATATCAACAATTACGCTTACAACTTACATGCCTGCATTGGGATTAGACATAGAATCACTCAGAGAATGTTGAATTTCATGAGTATTACCATGATTTAAGCATATAATTTTTTGTTAGCTTAAATCTCCTTTATATTATTGAATATTAAATTTTTCCATACATCTACCACAAGAAAGAGTATGAAAGATAAAAATATTTTGTGAATTTGCTGATAATTGTGAAGTAAGATAATATATCAACATTAGCTACAACAAAAATTATTAGATGGGGAATCAAATTCAAATGAAATGTTTGTGTATATAATTATTTATGCAGAAATGTACATGTAGCTAATCTGTCCTCTATTGTTTAGTTGGAGACATGTCAATCTCCCACCGAATACATAAATGTAATTTTTCTGAATTCTATATGAATGAAAATACATGAGGGCATGAAAGTACAACTTTTATATGAATATTATAATACAGGGGTCCGTGTTTGCCCAATTATCTATTTTGTATTGCTTGTAGGAGTTATGGGATTGATCACTGTTTGTTATCTTCACCTTTCATTTATGATATAGTTTTGATAATGATATAATACTGGAGTAATTTGAATTTCAGGATGATATAATATGTACAGCAAAAATTTATGGCAAGGGTGACATGAATCAGATTGACAAGAATCCATATTCCTACTCCTCAATAATGCTATCATCACTGCCATCAGATTCATCAATGATAGTGGCATCAGTGACACATGCGGATAAGTGTTGGACATCACTGCAGGAATAGCTTCCTTGTTGTGCCTGCCAATAGCAAGGTACCAGATTATACAGCAGTTATGTGGAAACAGATTCCCACAATAGGGGGACCAGATTGACACCTACATTGTACAGTATCAGGCAGTTATATCAGAACTGGAAAAACTGGATCCAAACAAGACTATATTGCTTGGAAGAAACATGTCGACTCTGAAGTTTAACCCTTATTAACCCATGGCACTTCCAGAGACATCCTGATACCATGGTTCTATGTCATTTGAAATATACCTGTGGAGGTTTTTAAAGTGGTTTTTTTTGGGGGGGGGGTGTTATTAATTGGAAGAATTTATATTTGATGATTCAAATGAAAATCTGCATGTTGAATTATGAATGTCATAATGTACTTTTTGAATGAGTTCAAGAATGGTTGTCCTGATAAAAAGTGTAGAGTCAAAAGTTAACAAATTGTCAAAAACACTGGTCAGGTCTGAATTCATCATCTTGGACACCTTGCAGTTGGAATTATGATCTCTATGAAGAAATGCTGAAAATCTTGTAAAAGAGGAAATGACAAGTTGGGGTCCAAGGCACTTGCATATATGCATGAGAAGGTGTTCTATCCAGGCTTGAGGTCAATTACATAGCAATGTAACGCCTTACATTACCTAGAAAATTTCACATTACCATTACTCCTATTTTGAAATATAATGTATTACATTACTTGAGAGTGAGTTTACATTACACATTTACATAACATACTGTCTGATATTAAAGAAATGGTAGAAAAATTATTTCTGTATTATGATTTTTAATATAAGTACACAAAATATTCAGCAATGTTAGGAAACATATCTATTAAGTTATTCATTGCATTTGATTGTCATCAATGTTTCAAATGCTTCAGTCAATCACTAATATAATGAATTATTCTAAATCTTCAAAATATCATCAAATATTTGAAGTAGTGTAAATGTAATGAAAAATAATGTGTAGTACAGTATGCATTACATTACCATTACTTGTAATGCAAAAATGGTCCATTACACCCCCATTACATTGAAACTGGCTGTCATTTAATTACCATTACCCCAGGCCTGGTTCTGTCAAGAGGTACTGAAATTGTCTGTAGAGACTTTGTCTCAGGAAGTGGTCAAGATTGGTTGTGACAATTTTGTTGGATGTGAATTTACTGACACACGTCTACACTTGCTACACAATATAGCATGTGGTGGTTTCAACAAGAAAGTTCTTACTCTGCAGGAAATGACGAATAGCTAATGCTTTCACATTTTTTCTGACTTTTCTTCTGTACATTAGATGCATTGGAAAAACTTTCCTTTCCATTATCTTTTGCTGGTTCATACTTTGAAATAAAATCAAGTCCGAAAATAAAGTATTTTGGGTTTTTTTTTCCAATGAATTTAAAAAAATGTAATCTGTAATCCTTGCATGTTTTCTTGGTGTTCTGTGATTGCATAGGCCTATTGATTTTAATTTGTATTCAGGTATAATTTTATCTTCAGTGTCTTGAAAGAAATTAATTTTTCATAACGCAAAGAAAAATGTAGTTAACATTATGATTTAAAAAAAAAAAAAATTGACACGGGTAGGAATTGAACCCGGATCTCCTGATTGAAGGACGGGCTCTCTACCACTAAGCCACGGCGCCTATGACGTTACTCGCTCAAAAATCCTTCATACATTTACTTGCCCTAGTTAACGTTATACTTTCGATATTTCGGCAATAGTTTTAGTTATATCAATGCATGTTCTATAAATTCTTTTCATTTTGATATAGTAATTCTGTTGATGTCGTCTAAATAAAAACTTTCTATAGCATTGAAGGTCCAATTTGTCGGACAGCAGATTCGTTTGTTTACGCATCAAAATTCTATAGCTTTTAGAATTCCTGCACAAACTTGTGATAAAAACACCACATAGGGGTGTATTCTGCATGGAAATTATGTAGACTCCACATAAGTATATTGTTTTAATTTTTCAAAGCAACATAATTAATAAAATACCCACAACTCTCACAAAAATAAATAATTCCGGATTGCTCTTGATTTAATTCAAAGTTGATATTCATCAACAGCACACCTTTCGATCCAAAAAATCGTTCGTGCAAAATTTATTTGTATTGATAGATTTTGATAGACTACAGTCAGTTTCTGGATCGAAGGTCGTGTTTTATATGAATTATATGACTAAATTTGAAAAAAGTGGAGATATCTGCAGAAAACCAGACCGATACCGGTTTTGTCTTGTATAGAATTCCACAAGCTGACGTTTTGGCGGGGAAATCTTGGTACGTCGCGATGGTATAAAGATTATATTACCAAATGATAACAATTTTATTTCAATTCATTCTGCTTTATTTTTTAACACACCACAGGGCCGATATAGCTAAACATGGTCTTAGTCCTTTGGTAAAAAGCAAAAGATAGGAAAAGAAGTGAGAGAAGATGAAATAAGATGTAAAACAAAATGTCACCTTTTCACAAAGAGGAGGACAACTAAACGACACGTCCATTCCTTTTGAAAGGAGACACTTAACTGTTGAACACGGATACAAACTTTGTGTATCAGCTACTGAAAGATGCCTAGTTTAAATACTGTAAACTATTGAACTTTCATTTGCAGCTTTTTACATCTGTGAATCCGTGAAAAGTAAAATTCTCAAGTAAACTAACATATATGTATACACCTCATGCATAGACAAATGAATAGTTTTTGGCAACTAATTTTCACAAAAAAAAGTGATGCTTGTGGATACACATAATATACAGTGAACATTTATTGCACACTAATAAAAGCTGATTTACCGTATGGTACCAAGAAAGTTGCAATTAAATAACATTAACAGCACCAATTGGTTATGCATTTCATGATGCTATTACTTCACGTATACCCGATACACCAAATATTTAAATTTCTAAGTTAATCATTGAAAATCAAATTTTATCACATGTTTACTCCTTTATCCAATGGATATCATCGATTACATAAAATTTCATTATTACACTATGTTTTCCAACGCTGTTTGTGACATCACAAACAAATGTCAATTTTACGTAGTTCATTTACAAAATGTCAGGAAGCAAAATTCCCAACAATAAAGTTATGTAATTAAATAACTGGGGGGTGGGGGGTGGGGGGGTGGGGTGGGGATGGGTTAACACGTGATAAAAAGAATCTCCCATGGTGTGTGGTTTGATTTGATTTACATCCAACTCGTGTGTTTTCTACCCCCCGAGCCAAGGCTAACAGTAACACTAACCCTCATCAAGGCTCGGGGATAGAAAACACACAACTCATTAAACATAAATCATATCAAACCACAAAACATGGGAGATCCTATATAAATTCAACTCAATCAGAAAATGAAACATTTTTTAACATGAAGAAAAACAGGAGTACCAGAAACAGTACATAATACACCTGTCACAAGCTTATTTAAATGTAGGGCGATTCTATACCAGGAGTTGTAGAACTTTACTTAAGGTGGTATCAGCCATCATCAAGCTTACTTAAATGTAGGGTGATTCTATACCAGGAGTTGTAGAACTTTACTTAAGGTGGTATCAGCCATCATCAAGCTTACTTAAATGTAGTGTACATGATTCTATACCAGGAGTTGTAGAACTTTACTTAAGGTGGTATCAGCCATCATCAAGCTTACTTAAATGTAGGGCGATTCTATACCAAGAGTTGTAGAACTTTACTTAAGGTGGTATCAGCCATCATCAAGCTTACTTAAATGTAGGGTGATTTTATACCAGGAGTTGTAGAACTTTACTTAAGGTGGTATCAGCCATCATCAAGCTTACTTTAAATGTAGGGTGATTCTATACCAGGAGTTGTAGAACTTTACTTAGGGTGGTATCAGCCATCATCAAGCTGCAACATGCTTTCTTTTGCATTGTATGAATAAAAGGTCTTAGCTTAAAAACTGTCACTGAAGAAATAATACATGAAAATTAGAAGATTGTTGGAAATCAAAGTCCTTGCAACATGCATATCTTCAAGTTGCTAACAAAGGCCTAAGTAGCTTGATAACTGTGAGAGGAGTGAAATGGACAAACCAAGTAATCACTTCATAATATTTCCTCAAAACTCAGTGAGTTTAACAATATGTGATTTTCTCAAAAAATGGAAGAAAATCAAAATCTTTGCCACATGCTCATCTTCAATACCCATACAAACACTCTGTAAAACAAGGTCCTCATTTAAAACTGTGGTAGGAGTTGGAAGGGTAAATCATGTACCCTCCACATAACATTGAATTTCAAGTAAAGGGGCAAAACTCCTGCAAGAGAGGTTGAAATGGATCAAAATTGCAACATGACCTAGAGTGATCCACAAAGAAGACTCAGCTTGATATGAGACAGACAAATGACAGTAGAAAGAGAAAACCCCAAATGGACGGACGTACAGACAGACATACAGACATCGCCATACCAAAATGTGTCCCATTGAAAGACAAGCACATGAAAAACTAAAAATTGTAAAATAAGGCCAATTCAACTTAATTGGTAGATTATCATCCAGGGTCACCAAAAAGTATGGGGCGGGTGGGAGGATTTTATTTTTTAATTTTTATTTTCCGAGAAAAATATTTACGGTATGACAAACGAGTTTTTGTCAACAGAAGTTCATCATATAATGCCAGATGGATATCAATCTATGCTGATTTCACAGATGAATTAAAGTTATAAGCTTTAATTTCAAACACAGAAAGATACCAAACTTCTTCAAGATATGAAGAACATTAAGCACACTACTGAGATTTAAAATTCATAAAAGATGTTGTGAATTATCTGTTTATTTCAGCATAAACAAAACTAGGACAAATAACAAAACATGAAACATGTTTCATAACCATGACCAGAAATAGCATAAAAAGCAAGGTTATACAATACCACTGAAGTCTATCATAGACATTTTAAAAGTGCACCTCATACGACAGGTAAATATTTCCAATCATAAGTTTACTTTGAATTTAAAACACTTCTGGTGTGACGTTCAACAAATTTTTTGCCTTTCTCTTTGCATTCATCACATAATGGGTAAAAGTTATTAGCTTTGATTTCATCACTTGCCTCATCTTCAACAAGTGCATCAGAACCACAATACAAACAAACATTTTCAAACCCTGCTGAATAATATGCAAGCTCAATTGTACAATTACAAGTAAGGCTCTTCTTAACAAAAACACTTTTTAGAATATGATCTTCAGAAAGATCTAAATCGTTAAATGTACAATCACACGAGTACTGAATTTCTGCCAGAGAATTTTGCAATTGTGTTTTCTTTGCTCCTCTGACTACTCTTTGTGCATACAACACCCTTGGCTTATCACATTCTAATTATGCAGAAAACAACCATTTCAACATTTTTAGCATATTGAGACGAAGGTGAAAGGGAAGTCCATGAGCACTTGAGGATTTATTAATAATGAAGGACGAAATTTTTCTGAAGTTTCCTTACCATACAACTCTTCAAATGGTTTATATTTGTTAGCATTGAAGGGTTCAGGGTCTGGGAGGTGGTGGAGATGCTTGGTCAGGCAACCGAGGTTTTTGACAGACTGTGCACGAACTCTTCCCACACTTCTTAACACTAAACATATAGTGTGCAATTTTGCAATGATCATTCAAAAATTTTGTAAACATTTTTCTGTTTTTGATATCTTTTTGTGTATTGTCAGAAGCTTTTAATTCTGGGTCTATCTTCAAAATCTTGCATCTGAGGTCAAAAATTTCCTCCTTGGTTGCTGGAGCAAAAGTTTGAAAATTCTCTCCTTTCCATTTTAACCTGTTTACCACATTTGAAAGCAGTATACGAACTGGCTCAATAGCATTGATCTAAAACTTCATTTTCGAAAGCAGGATATTTCTCGGCGAGATTTCTTATTTCTGAAAGTGAATTAGCTGATTCAAGATGTTTTTCAAAATTCTTTCTTTTCTCACGCATTAACCCTACAGATTGGAAACCTAAATTCAGAACAGACATTATCCTTTCAGCAGGATTTTTCCACCTATTTTGAGGGGGGGGGGGGGGGGGGGGTGGGGGGGGTGGGGGGTGTGTGTGTGTCTTGCTACGCATAGCATGTCAAGATCAAAATTTAAAAATATACAAAGCAATGACATTTGAACTGAGACATAAGTAAGCCATCGCTATACATAACTAGAATGGGTTTTATTACATTATTTTCTGAATAAGAGGATCTCAAAAATTTTGACAGTTCTGCAGCATGGTGCCAAGGGGAAGAAGGTTGAAATGCTGATTCTTTAAGGCCAACAAAAACATTTCCACCATAAAATGTATTTTCTATCTCATCAGGTATGACAGAGAATAAGTTCACACTAGGTGTTAATGAAAATTTAGTAAAATCATGATCAGCTACTTCAAATCTCTTCCCCATGGCGACAATAACCTGTTTCCCTCTTTCCACAGTTGCTACTGGACATCCAGGTTCTCCTACTTTTAACTTGTGCATGTCATCCATACAATACAAAATTGCAAAAAGGCTTGTACCATATGGCAAACTCTTTCTGATAACGAAATATCGCAGAAGCATAATGCATATCTATGTGTGTTTTTCTGAACTGACGACTCTGAATCATAAATTTAACTTTTAATTTCCCACTATATCGATGAGAAGATTGAAAGTTACTGTGTCGTGGCCAAAACTGCCAACGCAGCCACTGCTGGGATGGAATAGGTGTGTTTTCAGGTAATTTTGCTTTGACCTGCTCGTAAAGATCACGATTCGAAAAAGCATCAGCCAAATGTGTTATTACTTCCCCTTTGTCATGTTTATCATGCCTTCGATCATCCACAGCCAATTCAATCTTTTCATTGATATAGGTTTGACATTCTGAAAGAAATGCATCATATTTTTCAGGCTGACCCATATTGTTGCATCTCAAATTAGAATCTTCATTGTCAAGAATTTCAATTATATGCTTGTCAACTTCAGTTTGAGAATATGTCAAACTTGCAGACTGATCCCCTGTCAAACGTCTATAAGCTTCTCTAAGGAATACAGATTTGTTCGAAATACAACGACCAAACAAACTCAGAAATTCCCGCCTCATGGCACGGCTGTGATAAACTGGCAATGATCTGCGTAGTTCACTTGCGATAGTCATATTTTTAGCTAGGAGTTCACTTTCTGACATATCAACTGGTACTTTCCACAAAAACACCAAATGCTACTTAGCTCCAGTGTATGCAAATTTACAGCATTTTACAGGAACAGTAATGCTTTTGAAATAATCAGATCCCCTATTTAACTCTCCAGGTGAATGATCATTTACATTGCTGGGGGAACAGAAACCACTGTGGATGATAGCAGTATGTAGTGTTTGGTATTTGATTTGTTTACCGGGATTAACAGTAGCACTGGCTGACAGGTGCTCCCACCTTTCTTTGTCCCCCTGCAAAACCTTCTTTGCTGAACTACATTGGACCTTGTTCTTTTGCGAAGCAAGAAAATCTGAATACTTTTTCAAATTGCAACCAAATTCAAATAATACTTGTTGAACTAATGTCCAATTTTCCCTTTTCAAAAAGCTGTTTTCAGAGATCAAAAGAATTGCACTTGCATGACTTCTAAGTACATTTTCTTTCCAACTTTCAGAACCAATCTTTTTCCTTTTTCTCAACTCAGGCATATAATAACCTTGGAATTGTGACAATACAGTAGGTATTGCACATCCTCTGTTTGCCAGCGTACAGTAATTCCCGTCAACATACCACAAGGCATCACATAATGTGTTAAGCAAGTTTACACCCAGAGAATCCTTGTTGGAGGATATGAAACCAACATTTTGCGATTTCAACCATTGTAATATGTCATTGTAAAGTTGTTTTTTTTTTATATTGAGTTCATGCTTTAAGTTTGGGAGGTGGCATGCCTTGTTTGCTGCATCCATTAAAATTTTTAATGCATCAGCTTTAGGACTACTTTGAATGTTTTGGTTAACGTCAACATTTACATGAAATTCAATATATGGCCCTAGGCATGGGATAGCATCGCCAAGCTTTGAGCATGGGTCTATTTCTGTTGACATATCGTTTTTTTTGTGTGCCCGATTTTGACATTGATTCTCGCCGTCTGAATATCCGGCTGAGGTGCTTTATTGTCAACTTTCCCACTAACAAATTCATTATAGAAATCTATAATTGTCTTTTCATCGTTAAAATTTGTAGCAAACCATCCCTTTCTTTCATCTACACTCGTAACAACGCGAGAAATTAAGAAAACCATTATGAATAGTTTCTTCACTGTTCATGTGGCTTTTCACGTTGCTACACCGGAAATGTTAACATGAAGTGTAAATCATTTAATAACCTTTAAAGTGATGACTTATAAACGATGCTGATTGGTTGAAAAATTTGTTTGATTTCTCTGTCAAAATTTCGTTCGGAGTTCATCTGCACTAAGCACGCGGGACTACTTTTCTCTGGAATGTGTCTTCCCCGGTCTAATTTTAGCGCTATTTATAGAACGGGATTTTCCACACAAGCATTATATATAACGAAATGCACTTGTTTGATTTTTGTTTTTCATTGCTATCAAAAATTAGCACAACTAAAGATATGAATAAAATACAAATTAATTTAAAGAAACAACATACATAGGCGATGACGTGGCAGAATAGTCAATTTGATGACATAGACCACTTACTGGTAGAAGTAGACAGATTACACGAGTTCCCGGTATGAATCGTCTGCTTTACGAGATCGATAACATGACGGAGCAAGTGGTGACTTCTGATCTGGTAAATATCAATGAAATTGAACTGCGTTATATGGGGCTCAGTCAACGAGTGCGTTTTGAACGTTTTCCTCATTATTGAAATGGAGCCGAATTGCATTCCACCGTTCCAACAACACAACCAGTGTTCAACGTCTCCTCCAACATGATGCAGCATAAATCCAGTCACCACTTGTTATCTTCCTTTATATTTAATTCAGCTTTTAACCATTGCACCTTTAATTTGGCGTATAATCCATTTAAATCTGCACAGTAACTGTTCCTGACCTGAACGCACAGCCATGCCGTTTTGTTTTTGTTTTCATTCTTGCCTTTATGTATTCCCACGCGCCATTTCAGAAACGTTAATTCAAGCTTTTTGATGGGAGAAACTATTTGTTTTTCTATCTTAAAAACATAATTAAATGATAAGAAATAAAATTTATAATTCTTTGTTTGATGCATGTATCGAACGAAACATTGGACGGAAAACTTTTTCATCAATGCGCTACGCGCATTGATGAAGTTTTCCGTCCAATGTTTCGTTTGATACATGCATCAAACAAAGAATTATAAGTTTCATTTCTTAAATACCGGAGTCGGGCATGAAAATTTTCCGGAAATCGCAAGTTTCGCAAAATAAAAAAATTCGGGGCTGGACGATTTTTGAGGGGCAGGCGGGGATGATAATCTATCAATTAAGTTGAATTGGCCTAACATTAAAAAAATCAGGCTATAAACAAAACTTTACCTAAATGCTCTTCATCTGAAAATATTACTTAGACTATGGAACACAGAAAACATCATATTAAAACTAGACATGATTAATGTGGCATATCATTTGTTCGGACAACACAATGGTCTATTCTTACCCTCATCAGTGGTGTCTCCCTGGATGTCTGGATAGGCAACCGGAGTCCGCAGGCTAAGTGTAGACTGGATCTTTTTCTGAGCTTGGTTCATGTTTTCTATCATCTGGAGCTGAAGCTGTTCCAGATCAGGCTTGACATCCTCTAGCTCATCTGAATTATCTTCATCCCAGGGAACCCCATCCCCACCTGATACACTCTGTAATAATAAATAATGTCTGATTTATCTTCATCTCAGGGTACCCCACCTGATACACTCTGTAATAATAAATAATGTCTGATTTATCTTCATCTCAGGGTACCCCACCTGATACACTCTGTAATAATAAATAATGTCTGATTTATCTTCATCTCAGGGTACCCCACCTGATACACTCTGTAATAATGAAATAATGTCTGATTTATCTTCATCTCAGGGTACCCCACCTGATACACTCTGTAATAATAAATAATGTCTGATTTATCTTCATCTCAGGGTACCCCACCTGATACACTCTGTAATAATAAATAATCTTTATTTTTAAAGTCGGACATGAACATCAGCTATATACTAGCTATTTACCAACTTGTTTGCGCTAGGAGATCTTATTGTGGGAGGAAACCAGAGTACCTGGAGGAAACCCACGTGTCCGAGCGGGCGACCGCCATATCCTCTCACATACAACCACTGCCAATCACAGGGATCAAACTCGGGTTGCAGCCGTGAGAACCGAGTGTGTTAACCACTACGCCACCTGGACACATACGGCACATACTATATACACATTTTTTTTAATGAACTCTGAAATGTGCATGTTAATTTTTCGACATCTAGATTTGCAAAATAAATTATATGAGGTGTTGCAGATAGATAAAATGATGTGGCAAGCTAAGAACATTTTTTTGTATCTGGCTATATTCTACCCTCCTCCAGAAATCCGTCACTTTTTCTTCCATTTCTAGCACATCTGATCCCATACTGAGATTTACTAGTGATGCATTAAATAAATAACTAATGAGAAGATGGTGATTTTGAAATTTTGCACTTTGCTTGATGTATATGGCATACTTCATTAGTTTTGCTATTTTAAAATCATGTAAAGTTTACAATTGATGCTGTTTTTGCACCATTTTACAATGACATCACAATAAAAAGCTTTATTTCGTTAATGCTTGTTTAATTACCTCAAACCAAAATGCAGATTGCAAAAAAGTTGCATTAGAATATTTCTTATTCAATTTGATGATATAATATCTCAGTAATGTTCGATAATTCATCTGCATATTACATATCATGATTTCAGTAGCCACAGTATATTTGTAAAACCTTTTCTTACTAGCTTTATCACATAAACATTATCAGCAATTTTCACAGCGTTACAAGGTAGGACCTCTAAATTCCAGAATATGAAACTGCAGGGTGAGAATTTTTTAAATATTAATAACCACTCGTCCCATGGGATGAGTAAGATATGACATTATTACTGGTTCATATCTAAAATACTCCTCATTGTTCGAAATTGATTTAAAACTGCTCTGATTTCTTGCCATATATGTCAGTGTCTAGGCCAAAACAAGATGACATAGACCTCATTGAATTGGCATAGACCACAACATTGAAAAAAAAAAAAATACCAACCCCCCCCCCCCCCCCCAACATTGTCATTTACTTCTAATGTACTTAGAAAGCATATTCTCTTTCCCATTTCCATAACAATATCCTCCTTTCCTCATAACATTTATCAGACGTCAATTGACCATGTAGGGGTCCTTTGGGATAACTTTATTGCTTTAAATTTAGAAAATCAGCCTAGACAATGTGGTCTATCTCAATTACAGTTGGCATAGACCAGTGCCATTTGACAAAGACTTGGTCTATGGTTAATTTCGAACACTGCTCCTTATTCCATATCGTAATCAACATGAATTCCTACACATTCATGCACTACAAAATAACATTTCAGAAATTCCTTTGACCTTAACCTTATATAATTAGTCTTATTCCTGGTTATGTCAAATGTTTAAGTCATAAGAGTTAAGAATGGGTGTCTAATAATTTAACAAATGAGAAGAATTCAAGATATAGCTCTGACAAGAACTACATATTTTTCTCCATGAGACCTAGAAATTATTCAGGAAATCTTGGCAAAGAAAATAAATAAATCTTTGAATACTGCTTGGAGTACCCTAGTAGTGGTTGGGATATTCTCTTGGCAACAGATTCAGTTTGGATTCTGGCAAACCTAGGATAATTTCCAAACACCCAGCATCAAAGGCAAAATTAAGTCAAAGATTTTCAGATATAATCTCCAGAATGAAAGTCCCATGACATGGCAGGCATTGGTAAGTTAAAGAACCCCCCTGAGAGCCATGTAAACTTTGAGGCACTTTACCTACAGATGGTGATGTGCCTATAGGGGTGAGAAATTCTTGAATAAAATAAATAAAACAAACAAAAAAGACATTTTAATATAAATTTTTCAATTTCTAGAGGTGTTTAAAAAAAAAAACAAGAGGCCCAAGGGCCTAGAATCGCTCTTCTGATAAATTGTACAACCCCACCATTTCTATTCTTAGCCTCTTAGTATTCTAAATCTTTAGTTAAATCCTAAGAATTCAAAAAAGTAGGTCAATGTGACCTACTTTTTGGTTTACACATTTTGAGAACCCAAGAAATATCAACTGACAAAGTTTGATGATTTTAAGCCAATTAGTATCTGAATATTGAAATATAGCTGTCAAATTCCAATCGTAGGTCATGGTGACCTACTTTTTGGTCAGCAAACTCCGAACATGCAAGACCCATCAACTGACAAAGTTTGATGACTGTAGGTCAAATAGTATCTGAAATATATACATATAGCCGTCCAATTCCAAAAGTAGGTCAAGTTGACCTACTTTTTGGTTGAAACCCTTCGAACATGCAAGACCCAACAACTGACAAAGTTTGATGACTGTAGGTCAAATAGTATCTGAAATATATAAATATAGCCATCCAATTCCAAAAGTAGGTCAAGTTGACCTACTTTTTGGTCGAAACCCTTCGAACATGCAAGACCCAACAACTGACAAAGTTTGATGACTGTAGGTCAAATAGTATCTGAAATATATAAATATAGCCGTCCAATTCCAAAAGTAGGTCAAGGTGACCTACTTTTTGGTCGAAACCCTTCGAACATGCAAGACCCATCAACTGACAAAGTTTGATGACTGTAGGTCAAATAGTATCTGAAATATATAAATATAGCCGTCCAATTCCAAAAGTAGGTCAAGGTGACCTACTTTTTGGTCGACACACTCCGTAGACTCAAGATGCATCAACTGTCAAAGTTTGATGATTGTAGGTCAATTAGTGACTGAAATATATAAATATAACTGTCAAATTCCAAAAGTAGGTCACAGTGACCTACTTTTTGGTCGATACACTCCGAAGACTCAAGATGCATCAACTGACAAAGTTTGATGATTGTAGATCAAATAGTGTCTGAAATATAGTAATTTAGCTGTCAAATACCAAAAGTAGGTCACGGTGACCTACTTTTTGGTCGACACAAACCGAAGACTGAAGACGCATCAACTGACAAAGTTTGATGATCCTAGGTTTTACAGTGCCCAAAATATGCATCTAAAATTGAAAATGTGAAATTTGAATATCTGCACAATTCAAAAAGTAGGTCACTGTGACCTACTTTTTTATAAATATGTTTCAAAGCCTCAAGATGCATCAACTTACAAGATTTGATGATTCTAAACCTCTTGGTATTTGAAATAACAACTTAAAATATATCTATAAATGATAAGCCATAAAATTCAGAAAGTAGGTCACGGTGACCTATTTTTCAGTTGACGCATTTCAAGGTCCCATGATCCACCAACTGACAAGTTTTGATGATCATAGGCTTCAAAGTGTCCAAGATATGCAACAAAATTAATTTTAAAATAAATACCTGCAAAATTCAAAAAGTAGGTCACCGTGACCTACTTTTGAGACAACTTGACACAAGGTCCTAAGATGCATCAACTGTCAAAATTTGATGATCCTAGTCCTTATAATGACTAAAATATCTAAGATTTAAGGAATTTAAAAAAAATTTAAATTTAGGTCAACTTTGAAGTGACCTCGAGACCACGCCCTTTGCCCCAGGGTAATGCCTTGAACAATTTTTAATCTACAACATATCCTCATCCTTATGTGTAAGTTTGGTGATAATCTGCCCTGTGGTTCTTGAGAAGAAGATTTTTTAGCAACCACTACTTTTGTTTGTATTTTCCTGATTATCTCCCCTTGTTAAAGGGTCACATCCCTTTATTTAGTATGTATGAAAGCCCTTGGGCCAATGATACCCTGTAACAAATTTGAAAAAAATTGGCCAAGGGGTTCTTGAGTTATAGCCCTTTTTCTAAAAAGTTTACGCACACCGCACAAATGGCCATAGCATTAGCTCTTTGAGCCTTTGGCTCAGAAGAGCTAAAAATACAATAACATTCAACCCCATTTCTAATCTATCTCCCCTTATAAGGCCTTTTGTTGAATTCTTTACCCAAGGATACTTTTCAGCATGTACAATACAATAGAAACTGATCTAGTAGTTCTTGATAAATGAAATTTTTTATGCAAGACAGATATACAGATGCAAAAGTTTAAATCAGAAAGCTCATCTGAGTCTGCTGCTAAGTTTAACTAAAACTCATTATCTTGTAAATGCATCTACATACAAACCTGTATTTTCATCGTTCCATTTTCTGCTGTGGTTGTGAGTAATGTGACAGGGGGCTGGTAGCTTGTAGGAGGAGGGTTGTTAATGATGGAATCTGGTCGTATGGCAGTTCTGGCCTGACATCTCCCAGTACACATCTTCTCATGGTTCCAAAATGTCAAGTGCCCTGCATCAATGTGTTTCCTTAAAAGAATTTACCACAAGAGAGAATAAATTAAAAATGTAACTTTAAACAAACTGCTCGTGATGCAGAAGCATTTGACACAATGAAGAGAAATGTTTAAGCTTTCGGATTGTTACTTTACTGATTTTATGTACATATAGGTGCTCAACTGGAATCCTGATGACTAAGATAACTTTCTAAAGTCCTCTTTTACTTTCTTAAATTTCTGTAAAAAAGCAATCAGAGTTGTTGAAGACTATCTGTCCTGTTGGCAAGGCCAGTAAAACATTTTCGGGACCAATGACTTGCTAGAAAATAATGGTCCAAATGGCCGTTTGAAAATATCGGGCATGATCCGTATATTTTATAGCTCCGGTTCGGGATGCGCAAGTGAAGGTCACTAACACAAAATGGCTGATAAAATTTGTGAAAGGTTCTCTACCCAGTAAGAAAAGACCGATCATGGTAGCTCACTGGTAGAGCGTTTGCTTTGTAATGGGAAGGTTGAGTTCTGCTCATCCCTTAGCTACACCAAACCTCCTCACTAGACGCCCAGTGTTTAACAGTGAGAGTCATGGGTCTTTTGGATATGATATCCCTTGTCATGTAAGGTGTTAACACATTGAAGAACCCTCACTACATGTACTAAGGCCATCAGTCAGAGTCCAAAGCATACAGGTCTAAATTTGTGGTACTTCACCTACAGCTGGTGACGTCTCAATATGAGGGGAAAATTCCTGATGGGACGTAAAACAAACAAACAACTTGATAAGAAATGAAAAATTGCTGAACCTGGACCACTTAAACAATTACAAAGGCTTCCGTGATGTTCGTAAGTTACAAGATAAATGGAAGACTGACTGTGTTTGGCTGGATATGGGTAGGAGATGCATTGCTGTTAGAACAATAAAAGGCATTTGAAGCAGGTCTTTTTTCTTCATCTTTCTTTCTATGCAATACAAGGTACAAGTATCTGGTCTGACAAAGCTTTGTCTGGTCTGATAAGACCTTTAACTCTGTCAGACCAAATGTCTGAAAACTTTGACAACTCTGACAATCAATTGATATTATATGCTAGTAAAAGCTCAATTTTGCTAGTTGGAAAAGAATCCACAAGCTAAAATTTGCTAGTAGTAAACTAAGTTAATTTTTATCCCTGATACATATGTACATGTTCTTTAGTAAATTATCCACAATCAAATTTTAAAAAAATAGTGAGTATCACATCATTGACTGCAATACCTGACTTGGATGCCATTGATCCTAACTGCATTTTTCCAGTCTTTTAATCTTGCTTTTTCTCCCATATACATGAATTTCTTTGGTGTTACAAAAGTGTGATCTTCCAGTTCTATACACTCTCGGTGTATCCCAGGGCAAGTAAACAATTCTCGGTGGAGCCTTCCTCTTAAATTTCCACATGACACATCAAGTATCTTTGTGTCTGGTAATTTCTTTAATAAGAAGAAAGAAAAATTCAATATTTAAAATTCAAATATCAAGTTAATACCATTTGCAATAAAGCAAGCTTGGTGCAATGAAAATGAAAAAAAAAAAAAAAAAAAAAAAAAAAACTTTACTGCCATAAAAACTACATGTATCAATTTTTAATCAGGGAGACAGAATTCCCAAATACTTATTTAATACATTTGCATGAACATGTCAGGGTTGCAGACGCGTAAAACTTCAGGGGTCATCAGAAGTTTCTGGGATCCGGATGGACCCAAACAACTTTATTGTAGCATTAAATGTGTCTTTTATTTGTTAGTTACTCTATTCATAGTAGACAGTGCACTTTATTCAGGGACTTATCTAGGTTCTTTATACTACCAGTAACGCGTACCTTTTTCCATCCTTTGACAAGAAATGAATATTTTCTCTTCTACAGATAAAAATTTTCCCTTCATTTGTAGAAACTACACAAAATTGTCTGAGAATTTTAACATAATTTTTATATATTCCAAGTCATTTTTTTTAAATTATCAAAGTCTTACAATATACTTTTGGAATCATCATTGTAGGGGATTGATGTTTGTGGATTTCGTGGGTCACTCTTACACATGGATTTTCGTGTCTTTGAATATTTTTTTAAAACCAAGTAGAGTTGTCTCTCCTAGTGATTCTGTATCGTTTACCCACGAAATTATGTCCCCATGAACCAGCAAAATTTTGCTTACCCATGAACATTGGCTCCCATGAATTGAAATGATTCCTCACTAGATAACAATCAGTATGTCTGTTTTGAGAGGTGTCCCTCACCCCCCTCCCTCCCCTGGAGGCTCCAACTGCATTCTCAAAAAATTCCCCTTAAATATGAACTTATATATACATTTACTGCACGACAATGAGGGAGATATGAAGATTTATTCACACAATGATATTTCTCGGGTGAACAGATCTTTATATCTCCCGAACATTCATGCTATAAATTGCTTATTATGCTGAAATAAAGCAATTAAGACTACAAAAATGCATTTTGCAGTTCACTCATCTATACATTTTATGTATCTGAGATTTCCCAAATGGTAACATCTCCAACGTATTAGAAGGTACAAACAATAAATTACAGTGATATGATAACCAGCTTTTGTATTTCCATTCTCCCTAAATGCTGATTTACTGGCTTGTTTTTTATCACAAAAAATCAGGCAATTTAACTATATATAAGAGACCCGCATATTTTGCGAAATACAAACTATGAAAGTACAATGACTCAGACTTACTGTGACATCACAATAAACTACGTCTACCTTGACGTAAAATTTATGGAAAATGCACGAAGCTGCCGAAGGGGTGAAATATGATGGGGAGAAATGATGTTTGAGAGGGGGATATGAAGTTTAATCATCCCTGTCACATGACTGTCTAGACCAATCAGATTATTGCATTGTATAGAATTCTCATACTGAGGTATAATAATATGCTATGTGATGTTAGAGGCTTTCAGAAAAGAGTTGCTGCATTCAATAAGACAAGCTGACATATTTAACATTAAAATACAGAAAGACAACTTCCACAAGAGATCTAAGGCATCCTTGTATCTGCTGGAAATGACAAAAATGTCAGAAAAATATAAAATCGGCAAACACAATTGGTGATATATATGTGTTTCAGCTGAAGTTATAAACCAGTTTGTTAAAAACTATATTATCAATAATCTTTTACTGTTTCAGATCAAATAACTACTTTGGACTTTTTAAATTTTTTATCTAATTTTTAGTAGATTGGGCAATATAGACCATGGATATCAGCTTTAATAGCTCAGTGGTAAGACCACCTGACTAGTAATGCAGGGGTCACGGGTTGATTCCCAGTCCACCCCAAAATTTCCTTCTAAAGAAAAATATACTACATAGTTATAAAACAAAGATTCAAGATTATAAGTCAAACTCCAAGGTCTATAATATCTATTTGCAAAGCTGGTCCTCAAATTTTATTCATCCATTTCCCAAAATAGCACCTGGCCTAGCGTGGGTGGTCATCTGCAACTCTGAATGTACATGCATGTAATTGGCAATTACCGGTAAAACCTTTGGTTCTCTTCTTGGAGAAATAATATTCTTTGTGAAAGACTCCATATCTGTATTCACTTTTTCCTACATAATATAAAAAAATTATTTTAAAAAAAAACAAACAAACAAAAACACAACCCAAAACCAAACAAAATAAAATGTATACACTATTCATTTAAGTATATGTAATCTCATTTTAACAACATGCTCTACGGTATAATTATTTTCTATATGTGTACTAGTGTATATAGGCTAATCATTAAATATTTGTAAGTAACAGCTAACATGTACTAAAAATAGATCTACGTGTAATTTTTCCATTTCATTAATTTTTTCATTCAAACTTAATTACAATGCGACATATGCAACAAATGTAAGCTTAAAATAATATTCAGTCAAGATAAAATACAAATCTAACATGACACAACAATATAAGAATAAACCTCCCAGTAAATTCATAATATTGATTTACTTCCTGTTGATATTTACAAATCCCTTTAAATATGTTTACCGCTGATATACACATTTAATAAATGATTAATTTCACGTTATTCCCCTTAACTCACATTTAAATCTGGATCTTCAAGCTTTTGGTCATACAGAATATCAAAAACGTCATAAACTTGAGCGTAAATTCTTTGTCTAAGATGGACGTCTCAACTTGTCGTGATTTGCACGCTCTTCTCTGACGTTACCCTACGTTACTTGGCATAACACGTAATCACGTGAGACGCGAGAGGTCACGAGAATGGGGGAACAACGGAAGTGTGAAGAATGATGTAAACAAATGGAAAACAGATAGACGTTTCAATGTTTAGCGGATTTAATCAAGGCGACATAATCAACTAGTAAATTACTTACATTCTGATTAGAATGCACAAAGAATATCTTAAGCGGAAGCGTTGTGCACGGTACGTGTTTTCAGTTCGAAATATCTCTGCTCGTAACTTGTTTACGCCCACATGTCGTCATTGATTTGAAAGAAATTGTGGCAGTATGCTATTTAATTCTATGCTTTTGAAATGATACTTAAATAAATCAGGTATATAAATAAAATAAAAACACTTGTATTTCCAGATAACCTACAAATATTCATTTACAAGCCCTATAAGATTTCGATAACAGCAAGAATGGCAGCAGAATCCACTCTAAGTCCTCCAGCTCCTCTGGATCTTGGAAGAATGGAAATGGAGGCCAAGGAAACTGCCAAGAAACACATAGCAAATTTGTTACAGGTATTAAACAGATTTGAAAATGAAAGTAGGCTAACTTTGATTTCACTTCAGTGCACTGGAGGTGAGTCTGTCAGGTTGGGAACACTTCCCCTATAGCGAGATATTCTCGCTAAAATGCGATTATCCCTCTTTAGCGAGAAATAAACATTAGTGTTTTGGTGTCTTTATTGAAAATAATGGCAAATCCCATGCAACGCTGAATAAGTGCGACACACACTCAACATGAAGTGAATTGTCTCTATGAAATTGACAATATAGTCAAGAAATTTCATATCAAAGTTGCTGCGTAAGAGAGAAGCAGTCTGAAATCCAATACACACCGTGAGTGTTTTTGTTTTGATTAATATATTTCCAGAAGCATCACACATTTTAGCACTTTTTCTTCTTTTCACGTGAAACACGAAGAGTTGTATTCCACAGGTGTTTTTCTCGGTTGTATGGGATATATTTACTCTCGCTAGAGAGGGATAATCGCGTTTTAGCGAAAATATCTCGCTATAGGGGAAGTGTTCCCAACCTGTCTGTGACAGTGATTTTATTCATGATCATGAAAAAGGCAGAATGCTCATTCACTGTTATAGGATTTATGTTGATATTCTATCTGCATAATTGCATATAGATCATTATACATCTACATATACTTGTTTATATAGTACTAACACATGTGTATCTTGTGTAACAGGAAGGGAGAAAATGCAACGGACCAGACCGGGATTCGAACCCGGGCCCCCTGAATCTCTAGCCAGAATCTTAATCCCCTGGCAGATATTTTCACCTGTCAGTTCCAGGGGCTGGTCCACGGCACCAAATGTAACAGGAAGGGAGAAAATGCAATGGACCAGATCCGGATTTGAACCCGGGCCCCATAAATCGCAATGTAGCTGTCAGCCAGGTTTGATCGCCGGTGGCCAGTTAGCTCAGTTGGTAGAACACCTGACTAGAGATTCAGAAGGCCCGGGTTCGAATCCTGGTCTGGTGTGTTGCATTTTCTCCCTTCCTGTTACACTTAAAAAATGTGACAAGAGGTTCCCTGACTCTCAATTTTATATGGTGACATGCATTCTTGAAAGCAAGGAAAAGATCTGGGAAGCATGTATATTAATTGTCAACAGTGAAGCCTAGGTTTAATTATTTGATGATTGAATAAATGTGCATAGTCAAGGTTAGAAATAATTATTTTTATTCACTGGTCACTTGGGCTATCAACTTAAATGTTTACTGTTCAACTTTTACTGTCCTGTCGGACCAGTGGATATGAAAATTTTTAATAATGGAACATTTTCATGATTAGGTCTAATATCTTGTTTATTTAAACTAGCATCAACAGCAGGTTTTAAAGACTCATGATCTTACTATTCTTATCCTTGTTTTTCAAGTTTAAACTTAGAAAATACATGTAGTTGGTTTGATATTCTTTTTTGTCATTTGTGGAAGTATAGTGTCATAAGATTACAAACACATTGCGAATACGTCAGTTTAGAGATATGTCTGAGTTGAACATAGTAAGGCTCGAAACATTTTGTTAATATGGGATAAATCAGTGAATGTGCTCAGTAATTTATTAAGTTTTTCATACTTAGTTTCATCCCTTGAATTCGACTGATACACAAACTACATGGAGGTCAAGCCCTTAGTCTAATCCTATTAAAGTAGAATTTATCATAGTGTTTCTGTTTCCTTCACAGCGACCAGAGCAGTTGGAAAGAGTCGATCAATACAAGAGAAGAATTTCCCGCAAAAAGGTAAAGTAAATATCGATAGAGAAGGTAAATTAAATAAATATTGATAGAAAAGTAGAGTAAATTTTATTTAAAGTCAGTACTATATACATACAACGAACCCAACACAAGGTCTGTAGAGCTTTTTAACTGACTATCAAATATATCAAAGACAGAGACACATAACATGCATGTACACATATACACAGACATATCACAGATTAACAAAAGAATACAAAATAGAAACAAAACATTTCATGCAAGAATAGACAGATACGAAATCATAAGATTTAGAGGAAGAAATAAAATACTACAAGCAAGAGTAGATGTATATAAAAATTATCATTGAAATTCAATCTAATTCGCAAAAGGTCCGGCAATGTTTGCGAATAAATTCTCAGTGAATGTAGAACTGCACTAAGTAACTGTAAATGGGATTAAATCAAATTTGCAAGAGTTGCCTCCCTTAAAATGCAATGATGGTGGTTTGAAGAATGCTAGTTGCTGACAATTGATAACTAGGAGGCAATATCAACAGTCATTGAGTAATTTTACAATGGCCTTCATTTTTGCAGTTACTGCCCTTACACTGGAAGTAGGGGGCATGCTTACTGATGGGGTCCTAAGCTTCAGATAAAATAGTTTAGCAACAAATAGGGTATTGTAAAGCTTACGGTATCAAAATCTTTATTTTGGGCTGAGTTTTAACAAGCTGTATCATATCTCTTATAATAACAAAGTTTAGTTTATTCGATTTTACGAAGAACTCTTTATAGAATATACATTTCCAGAGTTGGTGAAAGAGCATAAAAATCTACCAGACATCATATCCTGTAGATTAGGGATAATTTAGAAATCTACCAGACCAGTAAAAAATTGAACAGACGAAATAAAAAAAAATCTGAGATTGTTTCACCCGTTATTTTCAAGCCTTGAGTCTGACAGTTTAAAACATTAACTTGTTTCTCTAGTTTTTGACCACATAGGAAATAAGTTTGTTGTGGTTTGATTTTCATCCTTTTATGCTCACAGGTTATACACCAGACCCCCCCCCCCTCCCCCCCTCCCCCCTCCCTAGGGGACAACCTATAGATCAAACTTTGCTTGTTAAATATAACAATCTTAGCATGACCCAATAACAAAGAAAGTACATTGTCAATAAAATAGGGCACCCCCTTCTCTCTCTCTTTTGCTATGTGCTTGATGATGTTTTGTGTGTACTTTTGGTTATTAAGTTGATTTACACAAAAGATTGAATCACTAGCGTACGTTAAAAAACAGATTTCAACAGAAAAATTACATTAGAGATACAGATTCGATATACTTAACATTGACACCAAATGTATTTTGTCCACAGTGTGAAAGGATTACAAGTTAATGATTGCATGCGTAGGTTGCATGTGAAATTTCTGGCGTATCCATTGCGGTTTTTTGGTAGTCAATGATATTGGTAAAAAGTAGTAATGAAGAATTACTCAATCTTATTATTCTGATCTAAACTGAAACACCGTGGACTGCGAAAAACCACATACAGGACACATGAATATGATAAATGACTTAGAATTTTGTACAGTCATATCATTTGTCAGTAATTACACTTAATTTCTACAAAAATTCCTTAACTGGCATTTAATTACAATCAAAAATAGTAAATTCTTTACCTATTCCTTATAATGACACAATCACTTGAGGACCCCATCGTGTTGTGCGCCCCCTGTATTCAGGGGGAAATAACTCATGCTGCACTGCGAACAATGTATCCCATTCTCTATTTAATTGTTTCAGCCACAGTTTGGCCTGAGCAGAAATATATTTGTGGAATGACCTTTATATACTGATAATTTGACAGATTTATGTCAAACAGAAAGCTTTCATACACAGATACTATAACCATAATATGGATTTTTAGTTCAATGTTTGTATATTAGATAAAAGTCATTTCTTGATTGATTTATCAATTGATTACTGATATGGCTGTTTTCCATTCGCAGGCTTCTGTGGACACGATGCTGAAAACCGCAGTGCAGTCCCAGCTTGATGGAGTCAGAACTGGTTTAAACCAGTTACAGAGTGCTCTTCAGGATGTATATGAAATCAAACAGAGGTAACATCATTTGGATGTTTTCCTCAATCCAAGTATACATGCAAGAATCCACACATTTAGTTATTAAAAATGTAAATTTCATTTTTGAAAATACACGAGGGTGTGAACTGTGCTGGCATACTTCTTGGAGCATCTTAGCGCTTCATGAAATGTATACTGCCATGGACTGTTGCAGTTCATACCCTCGTATATTTCCAAAATTGAAATTTATATTTTATGTTAACATTCTACTTTCATTTCTTTCGGATTTCCCAGCCGTAGACAAACTACACTTAACAAGATTTGTGTTCACACTGTTTTCTACTGCAGTGTATTCATGAGGAAATGGCCGTCATTAAACCCAAAGATACCAAAGGAAATGTAGATACATGTACATGGTATATGTACTATAAAATGTCTTGAAAAATAATGGATTTTGTAATCTGTAATCAGCAGATTTTTGTACAGTTCTGTATATCCAGTAACAATTTGTGGAATATTATTAATTAATTCTGCATATTAGATTATTAAAGTGGAAAATGGTATCTCTTGTCTGAAAATCTTATCTTTATGTCATGTTTAGGGGAAGATATAATATGGCTACACATTTGCAGTAAACTTTGGGACTAACACGTGTCTTTAATTTGAACAGACTTGATGAGGTAGATGAGGCTTACAGGTCAATCTCCCCTCTACACACAAAACTGATGGAACTGAAAAAGGAGAACACTAGATATTGTCAGGTGCGACACACAATACCTTTATATACATGTACTTGCCATTTAGAATTTTTAGACATCTATACAAAATATTTATCTATTGACTTTCTGTATGCAATTCAAGTTCTTTCCTCAATGAACTTGTGAAAAAGTAAATTACACTAAAATATCTGTATCTTGAATATGCTTTATCTCGAATACCCCGCTTGAGTCGAAGTCGACCGCCGGTCCCGGCCGTTTTCCCTATATAAATGATTAAAATAACTTCTGATATTTCGAACACGGTAATCTCGAATACCCCGCTTATGTCAAAGTATTTTCAAGGTCCCATACCCAAACATTCACCTGGTTTATCTCGGAGTGCAGTCGATTTTCCGCTCTGCTTACCATACCTGGCGTCGTTAAGTCACACATTCACACCCGCGGCTACATCAATTATGATTAATGACCGCTAATCAACGCTCGCCTTTTCTGAGTAGACCCAGGTCACAATAAATGGTTCAACAGCTTGGGTGATTAGTGAAGCCTTCCAACATTACGGCTAAAGTTCACCGCCAATTATGAACTAACATTCCCAATTCCAGGGATGGTGTTTTGAACGACACATGCTCTATCATTAACATGTGGGTTAGATAAACGCACAAAATCGTCGAAGTACGCTTGAAGGTAATGCTCTTAATAACGATAATGCATTTAATAACACACGCTTCATCATTAAAACTAGTACAAAGAAAACACGAAAATTTATTTAATAAACATAAAAAAGATTTTTTTTTTTAAATCCGTCTTTTTTGTTTCTTACGTGATAGGTTCTTTCATTACAACGCAATAACTACATCCCAGTCGAGCCTGGACATCAGTAAACTTAAAGTAACCATACAGGCATGATCATCTTAATTTTGAAACACATTGTGAATTCAATTGGATGTTTATATATATATATTAAAAAAACCGAAATGTTTGTTTTTGAAATTCCACAATATTAATTTATCAACTTGTATTAAACTATAAGAAATGGCAACGGGGTTGTTGTTTATAATGCAAATCCCATACTATTCATCAAATATCCTCCTTCAAAAAATATCCAAGATCGATTTTGGATATCTCGGACCTCCGGATATCTCGAAGTTTTTTCGAGGTCCCTCGGACTTCGAGATAGAGATATTTTACTGTAA
This sequence comes from Ostrea edulis, assembly GCF_947568905.1. Classification (NCBI taxonomy): domain Eukaryota; kingdom Metazoa; phylum Mollusca; class Bivalvia; order Ostreida; family Ostreidae; genus Ostrea; species Ostrea edulis. The sequence goes on from NC_079169.1 coordinate 17,453,685, forward strand.
TTAGTTGTACTTTTGGATTTTGAAGGAAATTTTTTTCTTGTACTGGCTTTTATTAGAATTTCATTTTTCTTTTCAACATGTTGGAATTCTTTTGTTTTGCTGCAGCTTGCATCAGCCATGGAGAATCTCAAACACATATTTACTGCACCAGAAATTGTCAGAAAAACCGAGGAACTGATAAATGAAGGAAAACTACTTCAAGCCCACAAACAGTGAGTGATGATTTTAGATGTGTGAGTGATGACTTTAGATGTGTGAGTGAAGACTTTAGATGTGTGAGTGAAGACTTTAGATGTGTGAGAGATGACTTTAGATGACTTTAGACTTTAGATGTGTGAGTGATGACTTTAGATGTGTGAGTGATGACTTTAGATGTGTGAGTGAAGACTTTAGATGTGTGAGAGATGACTTTAGATGACTTTAGACTTTAGATGTGTGAGTGATGACTTTAGATGTGTGAGTGATGACTTTAGATGTGTGAGTGAAGACTTTAGATGTGTGAGTGAAGACTTTAGATGTGTGAGTGATGACTTTAGATGTGTGAGTGATGACTTTAGATGTGTGAGTGAAGACTTTAGATGTGTGAGTGAAGACATTAGGTGTGTGAGTGATGATTTTAGATGTGTGAGTGAAGACTTTAGGTGTCTGAGTGAAGACTTTAGATGTCTGAGTGAAGACTTTAGATGTGTGAGTGATGATTTTAGATGTGTGAGTGATGACTTTAGGTGTGTGAGTGAAGATTTTAGGTGTCTGAGTGAAGACTTTAGATGTGTGAGTGAAGACTTTAGGTGTCTGAGTGAAGACTTTAGATGTGTGAGTGATGACTTTAGATGACTTTAGACTTTAGATGTGTGAGTGATGACTTTAGGTGTGTGAGTGAAGACTTTAGGTGTCTGAGTGAAGACTTTAGATGTGTGAGTGAAGACTTTAGATGTGTGAGTGAAGACTTTAGATGTGTGAATGAAGACTTTAGATGACTTTAGACTTTAGATGTGTGAGTGAAGACTTTAGATGTGTGAGTGAAGATTTTAGGTGTGTGAGTGAAGACTTTAGGTGTCTGAGTGATGACTTTAGATGTGTGAGTGAAGACTTTAGGTGTGTGAGTGAAGATTTTAGATGTGTGAGTGAAAAATCCAATATGCAAATCAAATTAAAGTTATTTTGTAAAACTAAACATGGTTATCAAAAAGAACTATATTCACTTGTAGAAAGTTATTCAATAATTAATTTTTGATAGAGGGAAAGAACAAAAAAATTCCGTAATCAGTGATTACATAAATATACATAGTGATATATAAGATTTACAGAAATATATGCTGTTCGTTTTGATCAATGCATAGAAAAAAGTCTAAGACAAAGTCAAGTAAAAGACATATAGATAGTGCCTGTAGTTGAGGGCACCTAGAGAAGGCTCAGCATTGGTTGACTTAAGAAATGAAACTTCTAATTCTTTGTTTGATGCATGTATCAAATGAAATATTGGACAGAAAACTTCATCAATGGGTGTAGCAGCGCATTGATGAAGTTTTCCGTCCAATTTTTGGTTTGATACATGCATCAAACAAAGAATTAGAAGTTTTATTTCTTATCATTTAATTATGTTTTTTTAAATAGAACAAATAGTTTCTCCCATCAAAAAGCTTGAATTGACGTTTTTGAAAGGTCGCGTAGGAATACATATATGTAACAATGAAAACAACAACAAAACGGCATGACTGTGCATTCAGGTCAGGTACAGTTACTGTGCAGAATTAAATGGATTATATGCCAAATTAAAGGCGCAATGGTTAAAAGCTGAATTAAATGTAAAGGAAGAGAACAAGTGGTAACTGAATGTATGCTGCATTGTGTTGAGGGAGACATTGAACACTTGTTTTGTTGTAAGAACGGTGGAATGCAACTCGGCTCCAATTCAACATCAAGTAAAAAACTTAACACCTCTTCATCTAAAATGCACTCATTGACTGGGCCCCATATAACACAGTTCAATTTCATTAATATCTCCCAAATCAAAATTCGCTGCTTGTTCCGTCATGCTATCAAACTCGTAAAGCAGACGATACGTACCGGGAACTCGTGTAATTTGTCGACTTCTACCAGTCAATGGTCTACATCATCAAGTTGACTATTCTGCAACGTCATCACTAGGCCTATGCATGTTGTTTCTTTAAATCAATTTGTATTTTATTCATATCTTTGGTTGTGTTTATTTTTGATAGCTATAAAAAACAAAAATCAAATGAATGCTTTTCGTTTATAATGCTTGTGTGGAAATTCTCGTTCTATAAATAGCACTAAAATTAGAACGGGGAAGATGCATTCCAGAGAAAAGTAGTCCCGCATACTTAGTGCAGATGAATGACGAACAAAATTTTTCTTTTTTACTTAGAAATCAAATGAATTTTTCATCCAATCAGCATCATTGTTAAGTCATCACTTTAAAAGTTATTAAATGATAATGGTTTCTGTGGGTAAAAACCTTAAATTTTAACCTTAACTATAGGTACGATTTGTTTAATTATACTGATACATCTATTAGACTTTGTATATGTTAAACAAAGCAAAACACTCAGGTTTAAGGCCATTAAATGAAGTTTTCAGTTGTCGTAATAGAGTGATAAAAAACATATCGCCAAGCGTTAACATTTCGTAACGTATTTCAAAAAACAGTTAACATGAAGCAAAATCTAACTTCTCATTTGTTACTTGTAACGGTTAATCTTGATTTGACGGTTGTAAACATCCATTTTCCCATGTATGCGCATAATCTGTGCACACATGATAATTTTTATAGCATCACCCCTTGTCAAGTATTGGTTCGTGTTGCTTATGGGTGTGCTTTCTGTTTTCAGAGGGTAGCAAGATGTTTTTCCAAATGTTTCTCGACCAGTGGACTAAATTACATGAAAGTATAATAACAGAGATGAACATAATTTTGATGTATTTGTAGCTTAACAGACTTGGAACAGTCCAGAGATGACCTGATGTTTGAGCTTTATAAACAACCTCAGCAGAGTCCCACTGATAATAATGTAAGTTACCATCCAGAGATGACCTGATGTTTGAGCTTTATAAACAACCTCAGCAGAGTCCCACTGATAATAATGTAAGTTACAGTCCAGAGATGACCTGATGTTTGAGCTTTATAAACAACCTCAGCAGAGTCCCACTGATAATAATGTAAGTTACAGTCCAGAGATGACCTGATGTTTGAACCTCAGCAGAATCCCACTGATAATAATGTAAGTTACCATCCAGAGATGACCTGATGTTTGAGCTTTATAAACAACCTCAGCAGAGTCCCACTGATAATAATGTAAGTTACCGTCCAGAGATGACCTGATGTTTGAACCTCAGCAGAATCCCACTGATAATAATGTAAGTTACCATCCAGAGATGACCTGATGTTTGAGCTTTATAAACAACCTCAGCAGCCACTGATAATAATGTAAATTATACACTGACAATAATGCTAATGACACTAATAATCTTGTTTACAAGTCTTAGAGCTCTACAAGCTTTTTCTGTGAAGTCCTGTAGTGACTTTGACCTTTGACCTCAAAATCTATAGAATTCTTCCTCTCTTAATAACAAAGCTACATGTGAAGTTTCTATGATGTCTGGTAGTGACCTTTGACCCCAAAATCAGTAGGATTCTTCCTCTCTTGATAACAAAGCTACTGAATATATTTATAATATAGGTCTTTACTTAGTCAGATTGTGAAAGTTTGAGAGATTGCTTAATTACATGGAGAGAAAAATTGGCACCAAGACTTCTCTTTGAGAGATTGAGAACTTTGATATCAAACTTCGAGCCATTAAGATTCACCTGTACAAGAACCACCTGTTTTTCCTTCAATATATTAACTTTATCATCTGTTTGATATTGCTAATACTGTTTTAACATAATGTTTTGAATGGCATCATTGGTTGACGTTTCGTTGTTGAATATACACGATATAATGCAAGGGCTATAAGCTGGATACTTCACTCAAACTTAAATCCGTAAACATACATGTATTTCAAACAATTCCCTTTTATTTTTTGACAGACTTTGGAAAAATATTTCCGAGATGTAATCAAGTTATCGGAGCAGCTGGGTAAACAGCTGTGGGTGATTATACAGAGGACTCTGATGTCCGTGAGGAGGGAGCCCACTCTGATCGTCACAGCTCTGAGAATCATTGAACGGGAAGAGAGGTAAGTCAAGCATGCATGTCGTGGTTGATAAAGCTGCAACAGGGTCCTCAAAGCAAGTCCAACGTTTTCTTGTCACGTTTATAAAGCTAGCAGAGTGGTGTCCTCAAAGCAAGTCCAACGTTTTCTTGTCATGTTTATAAAGCTAGCAGAGTGGTGTCCTCAAAGCAAGTCCAACGTTTTCTTGTCACGTTTATAAAGCTAGCAGAGTGGTGTCCTCAAAGCAAGTCCAACGTTTTCTTGTCATGTTTATAAAGCTAGCAGAGTGGTGTCCTCAAAGCAAGTCCAACGTTTTCTTGTCACGTTTATAAAGCTAGCAGAGTGGTGTCCTCAAAGCAAGTCCAACGTTTTCTTGTCACGTTTATAAAGCTAGCAGAGTGGTGTCCTCAAAGCAAGTCCAACGTTTTCTTGTCACGTTTATAAAGCTAGCAGAGTGGTGTCCTCTTTGCCAGGGGTCTACAGCAATGTCAGAACAGAAATAATTGCATGCTGTACTTCAATCAATCTTATCTTGAATACTGAACTGGAAATAAGTTCAAGTGTCACTCAGTATTAGTAAACCTGTGTTTTATGTGTAAATCTGTGTGTTTATGTGTAAATCTGTGTGTTTTATGTGTAAATCTGTGTGTTTTATGTGTAAATCTGTGTTTTATGTGTAAATCTGTGTGTGTTATGTGTAAATTTGTCCATTGGCAGTCTAATGGCAATGTGATGCAAGTTGTCTGATCCATATTCAGTGGCAGATTTAAGGGGGGGGGGGGGCACCTGTGCATGCCCCTCCTCCTCCCTAAATTTTCAAATTTTAGATAAATCATGACCCCTTCTTTAAAACATATTGTCTTTGTTCGTCAATTCACAGTTCTGTGCAAAACGTTTCCGATCATGGAGAAAAGGAAAAATAGTGGATTATTTTTCAAAACTTATAACCCCTGATAATGGGGGGGATAAGGTTTGTATTTAGTCCTTATCAGAATAAAACTGTAATATTGCATAACATTTTGTCAAATGCATTAATACAGCCTGTGCCAGTTCTATTCTGTTGATACTGTGAAATAATGAATGAAACAGACTGTGTTTCAGAATGGCAATTTTGCAAGCATGTGTAATTTTTATGATCACACTAATGGCGTAAAAACCTCATTCTGTATGAAAATCATAGATGATTAATATTTTTTGTAAATTGTTTTAATATGTATTTATTATTAATGTATAGATAACCATTTTCGGTAATGCGTCAGTACTTAGATTAATGCCTAATACCAAGATTTACGTGTGTAATGGGAGGGCAGAAATAATACCAAGATTTACGTGTGTAATGGGAGGGCAGAAATAATACCAAGATTTACGTGTGTAATGGGAGGGCAGAAATAATACCAAGATTTACGTGTGTAATGGGAGGGCAGAAATAATACCAAGATTTACGTGTGTAATGGGAGGGCAGAGATAATACCAAGATTTACGTATGTAATGGGAGGGCAGAGATAAGGAAGGAGCCCGACCAGAGTAAGATTGGAAACTGGGGCCTCTGAATCTCCTGCCAGGTGTTCTAACTGAGATACCTGTCCATCCCCAGTGTCCAAGACGGTCTGACTAGTACCACATTCCAACCCCCTCTCCATTAAATGTCAGATCATCCCTGATCAATTCATTGTACTCTGCATAATGTACAACTCCCAGCAATTTTCCTTGTTTATAGCAGCATCAGCCACATGTTTTACTTCAGTAAATTCACTTAAGGAGGTATGCTACACCAGAGAAATTTGATGTAGATGAAAAGTGGAGGATATGTACATGTACAACAATATTTTGAAGTTGAAAATTTCAAATTTACTTAATTTTGTCAAAAAAAACCCCAGTTTTAGTAGAAGATAATCTGAAAAAAATTTGAAACCCCTGCTGGACTCGAACCTGCGACCTACAGTTCAGCAGCCAGTATTCTAATTGAGCTACTCGGCTAGGTATTTAAATTGAAAAAGAAAAGTCAAATATTGCTGATATCAATTTTTTTGTCCATGTTTTTAAAGGAAGTCAGCCATTATGATGATGTAGAGTACCTCCTTAATATATAATTGTTCTGATGACAAGATTTCCAAGGTCAAAACCGGTCAACCAAATAAATTCAACAGAACATTCTCATGCTGTGTTGGCGATCTTTTCTATTTCTTCAAGTTTCCACTCTTGAGTACCACATGGAGTTCACTCCTTCTGCAAACCTTAAGGTGTTGGTCTCCAGTTTTGACTTTGTATTCTTTCCTTTGAGAGACCAGACTGGGATCTGAATACAGGCCTCTGTTCATACCAACACATGTTCAACCATGAGTATTTTATCTATGTGTATGTGTACATTACATAAATAATAAAAAAAGAATAAGATATTTTTAACACCTAGTATTACATTTTATCATAAAAAAATAAAAAACATAAATATGAGGTTCTACTGTACTGATTTGAAATGACTTTGTATTAAAATTCCCATCATAATTCATGTGACATGAAAAATGTTCAGAAATACAGAAATACTACTGCTGTAGTCCGCGGGGTTTAGCTTTGTATTAAAGGGAACGTAGGGTATAAAAAAATATTTTCACATTTCAAATACTAAATAATTAGTAATTAAGTCCATTGGTTATTTCCATTTGATTGTAATCTGTTGTGTAAAAATCGGCTATTAAATATAGCTACAAATTATCTGCTGGAGGCTGCCATTTTGCAAGATAAAGTTATCGCTCTTTAAGATATTTCCCACAATCCCATCTGTTTATGACGTATACCGGGCAATTGCCTCTCTGAAAGCATCTGATCATGTCTGACTGCAAAGGATATCAATATGAGCCTGATTATAATGAAGAGGAATTATTAGCAGCTTCAAATGAAAACACTAGTGCATTGGGGTAAATTGATGAAAACGACTCTCTTAATTCTTAAACTTTTAATTTTGTATTCTTTATACAAGATTGTTCATTATCTTCACTTCTTCATTCTTCACTTGAACATTCCTTAGCACATATGATGGACAATGACTGGGCAATTATATCTGTATATGTTGCACAAAGTTGATTTATTCTTCAATATGGATTGAGAGTGGGATATTTTTGTCACTATTCATGTCTTCATTGAGCTGAAAATATAAAAATGAAATCAAACCATTACTTTATAACTTTAGTAATGAATTTTCATGAAAGTGCATGTACATGTACATGTATTTCACACAACAAAGAGTTTATTTTTCATAGTAGTTTTCTCTCTTTCTGATTTATTAGTACATCTGTTTACAAGAGAATCTTACAATGTGAACCTGTATACAGCACAAATCAGTTGATTATCACTACACCCCTGCAGTAATTGCCACGTAAATGTCAAGACTTGAGAGATTAACTGCACAGGGGGAATTAAAATGACCTTGGTTGTAAAACTTTGTTAATCATTTAATAGAGAAGTGCATCAAATTACCTGTTTCCTTAGATGCTGATAGTCCAGGTTGGTCAATAGGTTCTGCATATGAGTTTTCATTGGTTTCCAAAAGAAAATGGATTAGCTGAAAAATAATGACTAATTAATTATATATACTTACTTCATATATACTATACTTCATATATACTATACTTCATTTGTTTACTTGTACATTTTCAATTTCTTTAAAAACAATAGTATAATACAAAATGTGCTAGTGCTGTGATGATTTTTGAAAGTATTACATGTATCCTGCTTTTCCTCATCTTTTTGAGCTATTTTCTCTTATTTCTTAGGCTTGCTGCCATCAAATATTTTAGTTACTGCATCTTCTTTTTAATAGGTTTTGGTGTGTATCCCAATATCTTAACTTAAATAGATATTAATTTAACTTTGAATATTTAAAAAGCAGTGTTTACCCATCCCTTCATATTTAGGCTGTACAAAATGTTCACTGGATAAGGATAGATTAAATTAGAAAATTATTATATAAGTAAAAGTTTGTTGTAAATAAACTCTGGTTATACACATTAAGAATTATTAGTATTTACTGAGTAAAAAGCAAATATAACTGGTACTTACCCTGATATCCTCTTTAAAAGACTCTTTCTCAAAATGCCGTTCAAAAACAAAAGATTCATTTCCAAGGTTATGTATCCAATTATTGCACAATGTTCATAGTTTTTTTTAGGGGGGGGGGGGGGAGATCAGGGATGCTAAAAGGTAGATACATGTATTCCTTTTCCTTTGACCACAGTGCAAAATTTCGCTTGCACTCCCGACATTTAGATTATAGATACTCTGTAACCCATTTAGTGCTATAGGCACAGCAGTTGTAATGAATTGCCGCATACACGTCATCAGCCGCCATGATAAGAGATTCTCCCATTCAGCTCAGTTTTCAGTGTAAATGACAGATTAAATCTTGTTATCAACAGCAATTATTTTTTCTATGCTAGATTTTGTTGTCTGCATGGTACCAGTTTTCACATATCAAAATTTGATTTTTGACCATACGTTCCCTTTAAAATTCCCATCATAATTCATGTGGCATGAAAAGTGGTCAGAAATATAGAAATACTACTTCAATCTGCAGTCTGCGGGGTTTAGCTTGTAACCAAAATAGGACTATTTTGTAAAAATGTTGTAAAATAATGTAACCAAAAGGACTGTTTTGTGAAGAATGTTAAACTTTACAAATTTACCAATGTCGAAAAATTAGTAAAAATTTGCATCAGGTAAAAATTATCCATTAGTATGTGTCAAAAAATTATTTGAAAGAAATGTCAAACTACAGGAGGTACATCACAGAGGGCTGTTAGTGCTATAATCTTCGTAAATGACTGTATAGTTATTTGTGTCATCATTTGACACAGAAATAATTATTAGGGAAGTCCTTGTTCCTGTGTAGTACTGTACACTGTACGGTACCGGTATGTATATAATTCACCTTCACTTAAACATTCTCTCACTAAGTCAGTGATTGTTGATTATTGTTTATTATTTCACTCAGTGACAGTTTACCGTTTGATCAGGGTATAGCTGAACATTTCAGGCACTGCATCATTCCGTTTTCTTTATAAAGATATAACCGGTGTCTGGATATATCCTAGGACATATTACACATGGGGAAAATGATAACATACTTCAGATTTGAAAGAAAAGAGAAAGAACCAAGTTGTATGTACATACTTTATATGTCAGACATACTGAATAGGAGTGATTAGTTTCAGGGTTTAAACTTGGCACTTAAATTGCCACCTCATCAAAGTACTAAAATATCTTGTATGTTTATAAAATCACTTAACTTGCTCACCCACATGGTAATATTGAATTCTTCAAGATGTCGCTTTCAGTTTGTCACGTTTTATGTCAGTATTACCAGCTACTGTTCATATGTCATTGTTAGGCAGTGATTATTTTTGTCAAATCCCAAGAACCAGCAAGCTGTACAAACTCTGTAGTTACCACCTATGTATGTGAGTTGTGAGCTATTAAGCCTATGTATGTGAGTTGTGAGCTATTAAACCTATGTATGTGAGTTGTGAGCTATTAAACCTATGTATGTGAGTTGCGAGCTATTAAGCCTATGTATGTGAGTTGTGAGCTATTAAACCTATGTATGTGAGTTGTGAGCTATTAAACCTATGTATGTGAGTTGTGAGCTATTAAACCTATGTATGTGAGTTGTGAGTTATTAAACCTATGTATGTGAGTTGTGAGCTATTAAACCTATGTATGTGAGTTGTGAGCTATTAAACCTATGTATGTGAGTTGTGAGCTATTAAACCTATGTATGTGAGTTGTGGGCTATTAAACCTATGTATGTGAGTTGTGAGCTATTAAACCTATGTATGTGAGTTGCAAGCTATTAAGCCTATGTATGTGAGTTGTGAGCTATTAAGCCTATGTATGTGAGTTGTGAGCTATTAAGCCTATGTATGTATGTGAGTTGTGAGCTATTAAGCCTATGTATGTATGTGAGTTGTGAGCTATTAAACCTATGTATGTATGTGAGTTGTGAGCTATTAAACCTATGTATGTATGTGAGTTGTGAGCTATTAAGCCTATGTATGTGAGTTGTGAGCTATTAAACCTATGTATGTGAGTTGCGAGCTATTAAACCTATGTATGTGAGTTGTGAGCTATTAAGCCTATGTATGTGAGTTGTGAGCTATTAAACCTATGTATGTGAGTTGTGAGCTATTAAGCCTATGTATGTGAGTTGTGAGCTATTAATGAGTTGTGGGCTAGCACCTATGTATGTGATTTGCGAGCTATTAAGCCTATGTATGTATGTAAGTTGTGGACTAGCACCTATGTATGTGAGTTGCGAGCTATTAAGCCTATATATGTGAGTTGTAAGCTATTAAACCTATGTATGTGAGTTGTGAGCTATTAAGCCTATGTATGTGAGTTGCAAGCTATTAAGCCTATGTATGTGAGTTGCGAGCTATTAATGAGTTGTGGGCTAGCACCTATGTATGTGAGTTGCGAGCTATTAAACCTATGTATGTGAGTTGTGAGCTATTAAACCTATGTATGTGAGTTGCGAGCTATTAAGCCTATATATGTGAGTTGTAAGCTATTAAGCCTATGTATGTGAGTTGCAAGCTATTAAGCCTATGTATGTGAGTTGTGGGCTATTAAGCCTATGTATGTGAGTTGTGAGCTATTATAAGCCTATGATTGGGCACTTAAATTTGAAATTGTATAGGAGGTGTGCATTGCTGATTTAGTTTGAGAAAAGTTTAAACCCTGATTACATGTGTAAGATTTCACTGAACCCTGCAGACACAGCCTACAACTGCTCTAATACTAATTAATCTCCAATGGCGAAATCCAGGGATTGATGAGACTGTATTGTCAGTCTCGTTCCACCGATTTGACAGGACTTTGATTGTGTAATGTTGAGGTACACACGAAAAATGTCCGTACCAGCAAGGCCCAGCGGTGCAGCGATACTCTTGAATGAATTGAGGATAGTGGCCAGACCCCAAGTCCCTCCAGCTCACCATTGAATGACAGGTCCATTGTCTGGCGTACTCGGTCATCGCACTTTGTTGGGCGGGGTTTCTGCTTTTCTTGGACAGCATAATACTGGTGTCAGTGTTGTCGTGCTCTGGCAGCCATTCTCTGACGGTAGGCAAGGTAGCGGTGATCAGTGGTAGAATGGTTATGACCACTGCACCAATGAATATGACTGTGTGCTGGAATTCAGAAGAGAAAAAAAAATCACCTGGTTTATCTAATAAATCTATTTCTGTCCATGGCGTTGTTCATTTTTTGTTATTATCTGATTTACGCTGGTTGCTTAATATACACAGAGAGGTTGTACCAACAACACACAATTATCCAATCATTACCTACAGGCACATAGAATATGAATACAAGCTTAATTGCTACACAGTTTTGTTTTTGCTATTTTTGAAGGATTGATGACATATTATGCATTCTCTACACATGCAAGTCTTAGACTTAATCAAAAAGGTTTATGACGGAAAGTAATGTCCCTATTATAAGCTTCACCACAGTTGTTAATTGAATATAAGTAAAAAATAGGTGTTGTATTACATGTAAGCTTACATACACCACTGAGTGCTCGACCATTTTGATGACATGACTATTTTAGGGTTTCCATTTGTGTACCTCATCATATGCCATAATTATATAATTCATTTTTAATTTACGTTATCAATATTTCTTCCTACGTACTTCTCCTCTCAAAATAAGTCGCATTCCTAACGTTTGTTTTATGTATGTTGATTTTTACTGCATGTGTGATGACAAGAGATTGATCAGTTTATTCCATCTGTGAGAAAAACTGCAGATAATAATTTAAAAAAAAAAAACATTGTAAGCTCCTTCCACCTCCTAATACTTTTTCATTAAAAAAAAAAAGTATATCTATATATTGGCATTGCTCCTGAAATTTGAAGACTATAAGTATAAATGCAAACTTTTATCAGTAACTGCTTCAGACGTATAAATGAAGTTTGATCTCGTACATGATGGGTGACACTAATGGGAATTTTCTTATAGTTCACATGACCTTCTAGTGCTGATCGAGCCTTTCTGATTAACTGTCACCTACACTTTTCACATTTTGACTGAAAACTGGATCAATTTCAGTTAAACTTGGCAAATAGCACAAAGCATTTTTGAGAAAAATTAAAAGATTTTATTTTTCTTAAAAGGAAGGACCACCCCCACCTCCTTTTTCCAAATCAATTACCATAGTGAAAACAAGGTGGGATGTTTAAAACATTTTATTTTAACCACTTGCATAGAAGCTTCGTTTTGTGATTAAGATTCAACTTCAAATGTTTCCCTGTGCCTAAATTTTGTACCACAATGGGGGTTCAATGTTTACATATGAATATATAGGAGTATTCTTTAGAAACCTTCCCAAGAACCACATGAGTACTTTAGCAAGCTCACATAGTTCAGGGGCCCAGATTCCATTTCACACAGAGCCTCTGAAAACCCACATAGATACAATGTGTCTCATTGAAAAGCAAATAGCCTTTAATATTAGTGAATTCAAGATTGTTAACATCGTGATCTAAGTGGCCAAGTTTGAACCGTAATTCAATATTTCTCATTATCAGTCGCAGGAGAAGTGGATGTATTTTGTGGATAACACTGTAATTCAATATTTCTCATTATCAGTCGCAGGAGAAGTGGATGTATTTTGTGGATAACACTGTTGGCTCCCTGTGTCTACATTGTTTTCTTTGGGTGACATCCGTATTTTTTATGTTTTCTCGGAATATATCCTGATACACATGTTGAATGTAGCACTAGTAAGTTTAAGATCTTTTGAGGTGCACCCGCTGCATTTTAAAATGATTGATTTTAAGGTGGAACATTACACAAAAATTACATTCAATGACTAATTAAAAAACATTGTATGACGTATGATTTCACCATGGAGTGAGTGATACTGGCTCTCAATTATTTCATATGAATTTTTTTGTAATTTTTGCAGAATGATGAAAAAGGTGCTCTGTTTGTAAATTTAGTTTAGAATCCAAATTTTGCTGTGATTTGATGCATAGTATGAATATGTATTTGAAACAAGCCTAAAATACTCAAAATTCTCATGATTTAAATAAAAATATTCATGAAAACATTGAAAATATCATTTGTAATTTTTTTTTTAAAAATGTGATTAAGATTTTTTAAAAGTCATGCCAGTTAGAAAAAAGATATATAGGACAAATAATTTTCAAAAGAATTTAAAATGAAATCATGCAGCCAAAATTTAGAAATAATGTGATTTTTCAAATTTGAACCATGCCCGATCAATGTAATTAAGTCATAGAGAACATTGCAATCAGAAAACTACATGTCCCTGATGTAAAATGATTTGCAAATTAAATGAATTTATAAAGGAAACTAATTTCATAATGAAAATCGCATTAAAAATTAGCAACAACATGATTTTTAAGTAGTTTTTATTAATCTTGATCAGGATCAGTACTTTTTTCTCTGGTTTTGTTCGTATCTAAAAAATAACAATATTTCTGAAATTTGGTCATTTCATTTCAATTTTTAAAAAAAATATTTTGTCCATTATTTACCGTTAATATGTCTTTTTTCCAAATGGCATGTTTCTTAGATTTTAGTGGTAGATTTTAAAAATATTAACAAAAAACCATTATAATTTTCATAAAATTGATATTTTTAAAATAAAAAGATATTAGCAAAAGAAAAAAAAACCATAATGATTTTCATAAAAAAAAAAAGATATTAACAAAACACTTATATTTTTCATACTATTAGATATATTTCAAAAAAGAATATTAACAAAAGACCACTATGATTTTCATAAATATTTTTTTTAAATATTAACAAAAAGACCATTATAATTTTCATAAATATTTCTTTAGAAATATTAACAAAAAACCATGATAATTTTCATAAATATATATATATATATATATATATTTTAGATATCAACAAAAGACCATTTCAATTTTCATAAATATTATTTTTTTTTAAATATTAACAAATAACCATTAAAATTTTCATACATAACAAAAAACCATCATAGTTTTCATAAATATATATTTTAAAAATATTAACAAAAAACCATTATAATTTTCATAAAGATATTTTTTTTAAAAACATTAACAAAAGACCATTATAATTTTCATAAATATATCTTTTTAAGAATATTAACAAAAGACCATTATAATTTTCATATATATATATGTATGTTTTAAGAATATTAATAAAAGACCATTATAATTTTCATAAACATATTTTTTTTTAAATATTAACAAAAAAACATTATACATTGTAATTTTCATAAATATATTTTTTAAAGAATATTAACAAAGATCATTATAATTTTCATAAACATATATTTTTAAGAATATTAACAAAAAACCATTAGAATTTTCATAAATATATATTTTTTAAAATGTTAACAAAAGACCATTAGAATTTTCATAAATATATTTTTTTAAGAATATTAACAAAAGACTGTTATAATTTTCATAAACATATTTTTTAAAGAATATTAACAAAAAACCAGTAGAATTTTTATAAATATACTTTTTTAAAAATGTTAACAAAAGACCATTAGAATTTTCATAAATATATTTTTTAAAGAATATTAACAAAAGTCTGTTATAATTTTCATAAAAATTTTCCTGAATCTTCTCTGCAGGTTTTATTAGATATTCTTTATCATGCATCAAATCAAAGTAAAGTTTGGGTTTTAATTTTATATTCGCAAAATAAACAAAACAAAATAAAACCCCAACCTTTTCATCACCCCCCCCCCCCCCCCTAAAAAAATTCACCAAAAACTCCTAGAAGATAATTGAGAATTTGTATCCCTCTTTCAATGGTAAAATCATGATGGCTTCGTGAGGGACTTAAATAAGCCATCTTAGTGTAATGAGGTTCTGCTGCAATTTTAACCATGCAGGCACATCTAATATTGAAACTTAAAAAAATTATACTTCATATATTTATAATTTTTTGAAAACTCTTAAGTGCTCTTACATATTAATGCTCTTTTTTTTTGAAAAGTGAGTATTCAAATTCACAATTGTTACTTAATTTTGTTTCCATTTTTAAATAAAAAATTTCATATTACAATTTCTGTGTTTCTTTGGAAATAATTTAAAATATTTAAGATTTTGGCAGCCGATTTGATGCTTTGCTTCAAAATAATCTTGTGTGAAAACGTATAACTGCTTTTTCGTCAGAGTAATTAATGTGGCCCATGGTCCTCTTGTTTATTATACATGATTTATATGATGCAAAGTATTTATTATGATATAATATTAAATTTAGTATTTCAATATTGATAAATGTCCCTTTAATACATGTACTGTACGTTATTTTGATTAAATATATATTGGAAACTATAGTGGAACTAGATGCAGTTCCCCTTTCTGCTTCTTTCCTATTTTTGAGTCAACAAATGATTTCAGAAGAATTTTCAAAACTTGTGGCCCAAAATGTAAATCATTGCATTCAAATACACCTGTTCTTGAAAAAATCATTGAAATAAAAATCAAAATTTAAATCATTGCATTCAATTAATACACCTGTTCTTGAGCAAATCATTGAAATTTAAAAAAAAAATCTAAAACAGCATGACAGAAAATAAACAATACTAATTGATTATAAATAAAGAATAAATAAGAATGTTGACTTAAGGCATTTTTAATTGATTAGGAATAGGTTTTGAAATAATATTAACAAATACAGTTCATTAGTGTGTAGAAGTGTTATATATAATAAGTCCAATGGGAATGACTACATGCTACAATGCAGCAGTGCATAAAATTTTAGTTGAAAGGCCAGGTAAAATTAATTAGTAGCTCTATTATCATTCCCGCCCGCCCCTCGAAAATCACCCCGCCCCGATTTTTTTTATTTTTCAAAATTACGATTTCCGGATATTTATATGTCCGGTCCGGTATCGTAAACGTACTTTGTTTCACATTGCCTTTTAGAAACCCAAATACACATGTAATTATGATTTATAAAGCCTTTTCTCAATGAGAGAAGGCATTTTCGAGGTCAAGAATACCATGGCGAAAAATAAAAAATAAAATCCTCCCACCCACCCCATTTTTTTGTGAAGTTTGAATGATAATCTACTAATTAATTTTACTTGCCCTAAATATGCAAAACTAATTCTTGAATTCTTTTTTTTACCCCTGATGATTAATTGTATGCTCTTTTTAAATAAATATTTACCTTGTAGGAAACAAATATAAATTTATGCTTCTTTCTCATGACATTACATACATGTAGCTAGGTGTTTATTCTTTCTTAATTAGGAAACAATATTTGATAATTTTAAATCTAAGTCAGATGATGTCAGCACTCTAAATTTTTTTCTACTTATTTATACAAAAGTTAATTTATATTTTTTCTTAGTACCTGATTTTTTAATAATTACAATGCGAGGAAAACACCTAAGATATTTTGAATAAATAGTTCATTTTGTGTTTACTTTGCATTCACCGTTCACACTTTGTGTTTGCATTTGTGCTCACTTCGTGCTCTGCACTCTTTATGCATTTGTTCACTGTTTACTCGTCATTCACTCACCAAACATTTATATTTGAGAAAATAATTCAGGATACACTGAAGATTAAAAAGCAAGAAATGATTTTTATATCAAATACTATTTCAAACTGGTACCTCGGGATAAATAGTGAAGGGACCACAAAAGATATTTCATATTTCTATAATTAACATATCTATATACGTTAAGTATCAAATTGAGCATATCAAATCAAAGATGATTTAGCTATTTGTGTAAAATGTATGAGGAGACCTTGGAACCAGGTTATATGAGGAGACCTTGGAACCAAGTTATAGGAGGAGACCTTGGAACCAGATTTTTGGCCCTCCAGGATGAGATATTGTAAATTTTGAAACCTTATTGCACATCAACAAGACACCATCATAGTCCAACAGATTGTAAATTCTGAAACCTTATTGCACATCAACAATCATATTCCAACAGATTGTAAATTCTGAAACCTTATTGCGCATCAACAAGACCCCATCAATCATATTCCAACAGATTGTAAATTCTGAAACTTTATTGCACATCAACAAGACCCCATCAATCATATTCCAACAGATTGTAAAAGGAGTTTTAGGAAGAAGACTAGTGCGACAAACAGACGGACCACCTGGATTTTCTTTAGGAAGGTGTGAGAATATATATGACTTATATTGATAGGAATTTTATTTTTATGTCTTTTGCTTTGAGAAATTTTCAAACAGATTAAAGAACAGGCCAAATCAATGAGTTCTAATTGCATTTTGAAAGATAACGTTTACTAATTTAAATAATATGCATCTATACAGTGTGTGTGCATTAGCTGTTGGTATTTCCTACTCTTGGATGGTTTAGATTACAGTCAAATGACATTCTTAATTAACATTAAATTCCTGAACATTTAAAGTATATTGTTATAAATAGACAAAATTGTTTAGAAGGAATTAATAGCACATCCTTAATGTTAAAGTCCAGAAACTTATTTTTAAGAAGAAAAAGAGACATTTATAAATCTACAAGTAAGACAGTCATTTATAAATCTACAAGTAAGGCAGTCATT
>NC_079169.1:17476440-17533940 GCF_947568905.1 Ostrea edulis
ATAAAGAGAGTTGTGAAGGCTTTGGATTCGGTCCGAGGGACATGTAGTCTGAATGATGCCGTTGCCGGTGAACTTGCAGGCCTCAACCTCAATGTCCTTTTTACATTTCAAATTGGAGGCATATACTTAAATGCAAGATGAAATATGTATTCCCTTGTCTTATGAATTATTTATACTTTTGAATTTAGCAGATTGATAAATTGATAAAATAATTGAATTCTAGGTGTTTAATTACAAATGGCAACCCACGCTATATATCACAATTTCACCCAGTCAGCATAAGTTATTAATTATACCTGACACAACAAAGTTGTGGAGGATATGTTTTTGACCCGTTCGTCAGTTCATCAGTCCATTTTTTGTCAGCGCAACTCCTCTAAGACAGCTCAACATAATTTCATAAAACTTTGTAGTTAATAAGGAAACACTGTATAAAATGATGTGCATATTCCCAGGAAATTCTGATTCAATAATTTTTCTGGGAGTTATGTCCCTTTTGAACTTAGAATTTCGAGCCCATCTGTCCTGTTCTTGCAGGAATGCATAGCATTACCATTCATTATGTGAGGCATTGTCAAGCAATGTTGGAGCGTGAGGTATGTGAGCCAATGCCCACGTTTTCTTTCAGTAAAAATCTGATCATGATTGGAGGGTAAAGTTAAATTATGTACTCTAACTAATGAATGAAGTCGGTGAACTGTGAGTTACAGGACAGAATTTTCCCCAAATCAAACATAATTTTAACCCAAAAAATTCACAGACCTTTGATGACACTGCAAGTTTGAGAAAGGAAGATACAGAAACATCACTCACACATATGTAGAGTGAGAGAGAGAGCAAGGGTGATGATTATAGTATGCACTTTGATGCACTAGCTTTATGAGGCAAAGGACAAAGGGAAATAACTGCATATTGCACTGTCTTCAATAAAACCATCCAATGCAAATTTAGATACAAGTAGGGAGAGGACAGTTAGACCACTGACTACTGTTGTACATGTACAGTGAGGTCACAATGTCATGTCTGTTGTATAATGTTTATATAAACAATACGTATTCAATTTGTTATCATGCAAAATTAGAATTTACAATTACATTGTACCTGGGATAAACATATATGATATGAAAATTTTCAAGTTTTTGTTGTGAAATTTTAGAAAATTAATAAATTATTCTATTATTAGAATATTCCAGGTCTACATAGCGCTGCACCTCTATAATACAAACATCAGTTAGAATATTCCACGTCTATATAGCGCTGCACCTGTATAATGCAAACTTCAGTTAGAATATTCCACGTCTATATACATGTAGCGCTGCACCTCTATAATGCAAACATCCACTTGCTGAATTTTTCTCTTCATTCAAATGTTCACATAAAGTTGAAAATAGCTAATTTTTGGACACAAAATTAGTTACAACTTACTTGACATTTAAAACATTTGTCTCTTCTCGGTGGACGCTGAGTAAAGGCTGCTAATCCTCTGCTGAGACATTGGGGATCTTTAAATAAGACATTATTGGGTAGGTCGGTCAGTTCGTCTGCTTAGACGTTGGGGATCTAAAGACATTGGGTAGGTCGGTCAGTTCGTCTGCTGAGACATTGGGGATCTTTAGATAAGACATTGGGTAGGTCGGTCAGTTCGTCTACTGAGACATTGGGGATCTTGAGATAAGACATTGGGTATGTCGGTCAGTTCGTCTGCCATTATGCTGAAAAATGACTAGTTCTGCTTGTTCATCAAATTTATCGTCTCAGGAGTGTTAAACTTGTTGGTTCTCTGTTTAAGTCAACTTCTTTAGCTGTCATTGACAGTTATATCTGCTAAAAAAATAATTTGACTCATCATTATCACCTTTTCTGGTAAAACTTTGCCTTCCCAATAAGAGGATGTCACACAGGAGAGAAATAATTCCCAATGTTAAACTTTCTGCTGAGTGTTTGAAATTTCAGTAGTGTTTAACGGATTCTCATGTGGAAATAATCTCTGATTATATTGTACATGTCTCTGAGATATATATATATATATATATCTGTAAGGGTTTCCAATCATAAATCAGTTGTTTATTGGTTTTTGTAAAACTTTTAGAATCAATATTAATTTTTCTGCATTGAGAAACTATAGGGTAGTGTAATGCTGGGTCACATTTAACCCGGAATTCAATGGATAATTTACTATAACTGTCACTTGTATAATTGAATTCATAATGTTTTGTGAATTGAAATATTGTTTATGAGTATGTGAATATGTGATGCACATTATTATATGCATAATTACTTTGGCGTTTTCTTTGAACATTTATTGCGCCAAATATTTTACGTTGTTTTTTACTACGATGTCATAGTAACGAAGTTTAGTTATACTGTTGTTTTTTTCAAATTCCACTGAAGAGTCATATAGCGAAAGCACTTTGGAATGTTGTGATGTCATACTACTTTTGTGTATGTAGTCGTGCATTACGTACGTTGCTATGAGAGATAAACATGACTGAAGAAGACCAGCAACACGGTCGAAATATTTCCAGAAAGTGTATAGAGTTTTTCTATATATGTTTGTGTATTTACTGAACACCGACGCTGAATATGACGGCACAATGCACTGTTTACATCAGTTGCATAGAGTTTCCCACGTTCGATGAATTGGCGGATAAAAAATGTCTAAAGTTACAGTACTGTGATTGAGCTTTGTCCTCACATGTTAGGTGCTAATATTTGGGATATTTTTTGTCCTGTTATGGATCTAGATACTAATGCCAATATTATTTGCTTCGCCCTCAAACACGGTCACACTGTAAGACATATATTAATAAAATTCAGATGAAGATTTCACATTTATTCCAAAGTACTTTATATATACACACACATGTATATTAAATAAAGAAATTAAGTACATGTATATGTAATAAAATGAAAATATGTTTTGAAATATCTTTTTATATAGTTATTTAGTAACATTCAAGAGATATATTGACAAGTCAATTGTTGTACCAAGGTTAACATGATTTTGTCCGTTGTGCACTCATCTGTTTATGATGGGCACGTCATGTTCTGTGGTGGTGCACTTTATTTAAACACAGATGAGGTCTAGAAACACAGGTAGAAAGTTTGAATTTTATGAATTTTAAAGATGCTAAGGTAGATTGATTGAATCTTGCTTATCGTCTCACTCGAGAATTTTTCATTCATATGGAAACGTCACCAAGACCGGTGAAGGGCTTCAAATTTAAGCCTATGCTCGGCGCTTACAGCCATTGAACAGTGAGGGTTCTTTAGCGTGCCACACCTACTGTGACACCCCTCATGAAAATATTTTGCTGAAAATTTGCTGAAAGATATCTGAAACAAATCTGAAACATTGCTTACTGAAATTTTTCTTGCTGAATCAATGCTGAACATGTTTCAGCATATATGCTGAAACACCTTGAGCATTGCTGAAACATTTCTTAATTACTGAAACATTGCTTACTGAAATGTTTCTTGCTGAATCAATGCTGAACATGTTTCAGTACATATGCTGAAACACCTTGAGCATTGCTGAAACATTTCTTAATTACTGAAACATTCAGACAAGTTGCTGAGACAGTCTGAAACATCAATTAAAATTGCTGAGTTCCATCTGAAACATTCAAATTGCTGAAACTGTCTGAAACTCTGCAATATTGTGACAACTTATCATGCTGAGAAAAGACAAATTCCTTGGAGATAAATTATTTAAACTATAATCATAATATATGACATGACAATGAAATCAAACCATCATGGACATTATATAATACAAAACAAATTAACTATGCCCATGTTTGTGTCTGTGTATACACTTTAACACTTCATCAAAAATATTAGTCTCGATCATGGTCATCACAGGCATCTATACTGTAGCAATTCTGTTGTAACAGTTTTTGGTACTTTTTGGAGTTGATCATTATTTAAGTCCATTTACTAAACAAGATATAGTTCCAATCATGGTCATCACAGGCAGATCTATTAGATTAATCTGCAACTATAATTCTGTTGCAACAGATTTTGGCACTCTACAGTGTGTTAATTCACAAATTTTCTGTTGTTGAACATGTTGAAAGGAAGTTTCCTTAAAAAATAAAACTCAGCACAAGCCACTCCCTCCAGAATGTACAGTTCCGACTCCTTCCTCTTCCCAATTTATAAAGAGTCAGCCTGCTTATTATCTACTAAGAAGTTCTCCTAAGAATGACTTACTGAAAAAATATAATAACAATATATGAATATATTAATTAGAGGCTCCATAACAATACAATCACACAGTCCTACATTTCAAGCAAATTCTTGAGTATCTATTGCTGTATTACTCATGCTGTATATTTGATTTATAATCGTAATTCAGGTCTAATGACGCAATATTTCAATGTATGAATTCAAGAGCATTTTGTGTCATAGATATACTTAAACTGCTTTACCATAGTATATTTTTGCAATTGGATTCAAATACAAAACTGCATTAAGCATTTTCTGAATTTTTCAACCTACTAGACGTTGTGAAAGTATGGAAGAATGGCACTAGCAAGAGATTGCGAAATTGTGTTGAGAAAATTCGGGTCGTCGTAACTTTGTCGTTTTACAATTACAACGTGTGTAATCCCTACTTGTTATAACTGTGGGCAGTGAAATTCATTTGTGCATTTAGCTTGAAATCTTTACACACTGTTACATAAGAAAACATGGGTGTCCTAGGCCTAACAAAAATCGAAAAATCGGCGACTTTCATTAGACAGTCACCTCTACTTCAAAATTGAAACCAAGTGCCATTTATTTATATGACTGTCATTTTCAATCATAATTTAAGCCTATATTATTATCGTTTTGAAACTTACATGTTAAGTAAGGCAGAATCTTCTCACTGCACTGCCCCTCCGGCCTCCATCTTCTGTGTTTTCTTCCGATGTTGACGGAAGTTGTCAATCAATTACAAAGTATTAAAAAAATCGATAAAAAAAATTTATAGGAGAAATATTGGAATATATCCTTTATTTTAAAAGCTATAATACTTTTGACAATATTTTTTTAAAATATTTGTAAACTGGTTCCCCGCTGATCGATGCTACCTACATACAAAATAGGCGAGGTCGATAAGGGTACCAGTTTAATATTCATCGCAGACGGAAGTATTGCACGCGGGAAAAAATTCGTTTGATCAACAGCCATGTCTTGAAATCATAACGCCATCGTTGTATGAGTGGGTGAAGATGAATTTAATGCGATTCCACTCTCCTGTATAAAGGATCCAAGAAAAGATTTTAGTAAATACCTTGAGGGAGAATGCATAAGCATGAAAACCTCCAGATCTTGGTTTCCCTGGCCTGAATCTTCGACGCCATTTTGTTAGCAGTTCGAGGTATGAATTTTTGTGTTAATGTTAACCTAATAGTCCTATTAAGTGCCTGTACTATGTAAAAATTAGAACTTTCGATCACATAAATTTGAAGCATTCCATGTTGAATTAATTAAGATCATGAATTTATATGAACTTCGATCATTATTTATAAGATTAAACACATTGTTAAGTTTACAATGTACATGTATGCTAGTATAATTTCAGATGGATTCAAGCAAATTAAGAAGTGGATTATCCTAAAAATTCGTTGGATACAGACAAGGCCTATAGATCTATATGACAATCAGAATGATTACCTCATAGTGGACTATAAGGCCTACAACATGCAACAGCTAGCTATTTCTAATCAGAGAGGTGGGAAGACCCGGTAGGATGTAATACCAAGTAAACAGTAAATGGAAATTTAAATTATAAAAAAGGTAGTGCCTGAAAAAGACAATTTAAGACTTGATATTTTGAATGAAAAATAAAAATTGAAATATATTTGTCTCGATTATTTTTTAAAGTATATTGCAGGATGAAAAGCTAGCATATCCTTGCTGAATAAGTGCTGTAACATTGCTGAATAGGTGGGGTATTATTGCTGAAACGGCACTGAATATTTGCTGAAACAGCACTGAATAATTGCTGAAACAGTACTTAATATTTGCTGAAACAGCACTGAATAATTGCTGAAACAGTGCTGAATAATTGCTGAAACAGTACTTAATATTTGCTGAAACAGTGCTGAATAATTTCTGAAACAGTGCTGAATAATTGCTGAAACGGCACTGAATAATTGCTGAATATTTCTGAAACCTTGCTTACTTATAGTTTGAAAACTGTATGAAACATTGCTGAAATTTTGGCTGAAACATCACTCGCAATTGGCTGAAACACCAAGTCTGAAACATGCCTGGAATGTTCCAATTACAGGCATGTTTCAGACTTTTGTTTCAGACTTGATTCAGATAGACAATTCTGGAATGTTTCAGGAAAATTTCAGAAATGTTTCAGGAAAATTTCAGACTAAAATTTTCATGAGGGACGGGACATCCGTTTTAAAGGTCATCTCCGAGGACCCGTGACATTCACACATAATGCCGAGCGTATGGCGATGGAACTGTCACTACTTGTTTTAACGACTGAGGTCTGTCGCAGCCGGGATTCAAACCCTGGCCTTCCACATCTGGGACGAATGCTCCATAATCTCTAGGCCACCGCGACAGTGATGCTAAGTAGAAGTGAAATTGCATAATCAGGAAAATTCATAATCGATAATCGGTCAAAATCGGAAGATCTGTATTGATCAATGATCGATATTTATTTTTAATTTTATGGATACGTGCAACATACATTTACCCCCTGAACAAGGAATGAAATGGGTGTTTTTTCTCTAACCATGACACTGCAGGCTTTAGTTTTAAGAAACCCCAAAATATTTCCAGATGTCTGACTTGCTTTTCCTGGGTAGAAATATATATTTAGTTAGTTATCAAATAATTCGGTATTCGCCCTACTCTTACCCATGCTTTTATACCGTGACATGTGTGGGGGAGAGTCAGAATGGACTCGATCTGTATTGAATATATTATAACTGATGTCGCTGCATTGCCTACCTTTTATAACTTTATTTTGCGGATCTACCATACAAGACGCTCTTAAGTTGTAATGATGGGTGAAGCAGTGGCACTAGCTGGTGTCGCTAAACTTCCACTTTTCAATATGGAGTCCGCTCTGACTCTCACCCGCACGTCACGATATCAATGCGGGGATAAGAGTCAGAGGAATCTCAGATTAGTTATCAACTTCATGATTGTTGATTGATTTCAATATCCATGATGATGATGATATCGGAAGTCTTCTCCCTTTTGAAATTTATATTAATTACAATTAATGCATAATTACAGTACCCGCAACGTTATTCTTGACATTCCTATCGTGTTCTATCGTGCGTGTATCCTATCGTATCGTGCGTGTATCCTATCGTATCGTGCGTGTATCCTATCCTATCGTGTATCAGGTTTTCCGTTTTCTATCGTGTTTTGCGTTTATCAGGTCTATCGTGTATCGTATTTTGCGTGTATCAGGTTTTCCGTTTATCGTGAAAATCGTTTATCGTGTAGCTTCGGAAACTATCGGGATCGTATATTAAATCTAATGAAAAAGTAAGATACTTTCTGAAAGCTTTATTCGTTTTGTTAAAGAAGCTATTTTTAGGAATCGAGGAAAGACAGTATATTTGAAGGAGAACAGAAAGCTGTTGATTTTAAAGCAGAAAAAGAGCTATATGTCTATCCAGAGAGGGTGAAAATTTATCGCAATTTCATTCTGTCTAGAAAGTATGCAGTGGTTTGTCGAGCAAACCGAGGACAATAAAACTGAAAGCTCCTTCATCTGGAGTTCATAAACAGTTCCTTGTCTAGAAACAATTATTTGTAATTAACACTAACAGAGAAATAGAAAGTTCCGATCTGAAAGGAAAAATCAGTAAATTACATTGTTTATTGCATATATTTTAATAATGGTTCTTTTTCTTCCGATTTTGTTCACCTGTATTCAACTTAATATATATCAACTACTGAACTTGTGCGCGTTCTTATCTATCTGATTTTGTGTATCACCCGTGTTTTGACAGTAAACATTCTCAGGGGCATTGTATTTCACACATTTAGAAGATTAAGTTTTAAAAGAGTGCAAAGGTATATTGCATCTCCCACAGTTCTACTCAATTGGGCACGATTCAGCTGTCATCGTTTTTTTTTTTTATTTGTACATGTACACATATACCAATAGTCGTACGTGTAGATACTGGAAATGTATGCTGGTTTTGATGATTATTTGAATTTTTTACATGCTAAACACAATATTTAATTTAAAGCGTTTCTAAATTGCGACTTTAAATCAAGCCGGGTTTCGTATATGTTTTTAATAGTTTATTTATTTTTTGTTAACAATTAAATATCAATTCATATGAATATGTTCCAATTACTTATGACTATCAATTATCACTCATAGTGTAGAAATATCTAACATATGAGCATATGGTGTAGTGCAGTGGTTTGAATTTAAAGCGGTCATTATGAAAATAATTGTAGTTGTTGAAAGAGCGGTGAACTCGGAGCTTGATGCAAAATAACCCCCTCCTCGCTACACACAAAATATTACTTAGTTTTATTTGATATCCAAGATAATAGACAATATTAATAGAATAAGAGAGCTATTGAAGCATGATAACACTACATTATATTCCATTTTGTTAATTCCCTGTTTAATTGCTAAACACTCGGCATCAAGTGATACCACGGGTCCTCGGAGATGACCTGAAAAACACGCCCCGTGTCACGGTAGGTGTGGCACGCTAAAAAACCCTCACTGCTCAATGGCCGTAATTGCCGAGCATAAGCCTAAATTTAAAAGCTCTTCACCGGTCATGGTGACGTCTCCATATGAGTGAAATATTCTTGAGCGAGACGTTAAGCAAGATAAAAATCAATCACTCCATTTATGATTCATATATTAAACATTCAAGGTGACAATATACGTTTTAGAATCATTGGCTGAGAAAATTCATATAGATATCTAATAATGAATTCAATACCGTATATAGTTTAGCTTCCGGATTTTAGCTGTAATGACGTTAAAGAAAACATAAATAGAATTTTTTAAAAATAAAAAATAAACGTACAACCGTGGATAATTACATTATATGCTTTAGGTATATATTAAGTATTGAAATCCTTCAATATTATTATCAACATAATGAAATTATTTTGTACGTATCAAACTTTCGTTCTGTCTAAATTGTTTCTAAATTTACAACATTTCTATCAGGTTTTCCGTTTATCGTGAAGATCGTTTATCGTGTTTTGCGTTTATCAGGTCTATCGTGAAGATCGTTTATCAGGTTTTGCGTTTATCAGGTTTACCGTGTATCCTATCGTATCGTGCGTGTATCCTATCGTATCGTGCGTGTATCCTATCCTATCGTGCGTGTATCGTGTTCTATCGTTTATCATGTCAAGAATAACGTTGCGGGTACTGTACATAGATGATTTGTTTATTTTGGGTTTGTGTTTGGGCAACAATTGATTATGTAAAATGGAATCAATAATCGAAATCGACAAGCCAAAAAAAGATTGACAGTTGATTGTCTGTGACATCACTACTCCTAACACACCAACAGAACTAGAGATTTAGGTTACCAATGGAGAGATATATGATGCGATGATGGAGACGTCTTTGTTTGCAGATGACTGTTAATAAGTTTTGAACATGAAAATTAAACAAAATGCAAAGATTGATACAATTGAAATCAGAAGGGGACCACATGCAAAATATTACACAAAGGGCTTGGAACAGAAGTGGACATGCATTACATTACAATACCTACAGAATGCTTGCTTATTAATGCTAAATTTGGGCAGTAATCATTTTTAAAGACCCATGACAGAAACAATCAAGAATTTTCTAACAGACAAATAGATGATTAATATTCATGCTTTTGAGATCTTCTGAAAGGGTCAGCTGGGAAAGGTTCTATAGTCATATTGTTCAGATAAATGAATCTTCTTTCAGAACTGATGAATTTTACATCAAGCGTAAAGCCCAGACTGGATTTATTCCCCCTGGTCGTCCGAAGAAATGGAGGGAAAAATGTTTCAGTATCTTGGAGGAGTCCATATCGTCGAGGTGATACTGGTGCACAGTGTACTGATATCAGTAATGTGATTTTAACAATACAGTTGAACTTTGTTATCTCGAACACTGATATCCTGAATACCCTGGATATGTGGAAGTGCTTTGGAGAGCCTGCAACCACTTATTCTTTCAGTATGTTAACCTTGATATCTAGAAGTTTCTCTGTCTCATTGAGTTCGAGATAACTAGGTTTGACTGTAATTATCTGTAGTTTTTTGTGATTACCAATATATGTTAAGCATTTTAATGTGTTTTTGATTAATAAGATGAGCAGTTAAACCTGCAGTCTAATTTGATACCTCTGTTTCTCTGTGAATTCGGACCTTTATTTTTAATCCCAGTTCTCTTATATTTCCATGTTCCTTGCATTTTACTATGTTATCTAAATGAACTCAAAAATCTCCCAATGGTTGGCTTCATTCAGTGATATTACCAAGTAAATGTTGAATCACGTAGGAGAAGGAAACAAAATTTTGATATAGGTCTTATAAGTGTGTTTTTTGTATGTAGAATTGAAGGTAATCAATTTGAAGACCGGAGCAACAACAAAATGTGGCTGGTTCGCCACCTAGAGGTCACCAGACAACTCATGTTGGAAGACCTTAAAGTGGTCAAGGTAAACAATTAAGTTAAAAATAAAGATTGGTGTTCTACCGTATATACTCGCCTATAAGTCGGTCCGTCTATAAGTCGGTTGTATTTTTTAAGGTTATTTTGTAGGAATTTGCCATTGACCCGCATATAAGTCGGTGCAAAGTTTTGTCAAAATCGGTTGACAATTTCAAGTCAATGCTCTAGTGTTTGTACCTATATGTTTCAAAATATATTTTGAGAATTTAATTTATGAGGTGCTCAATATCCAAGCCATATCTCTTTGGGGTTTAAACACAACCCTTGATCTATTATGGGCACCATGTTTACTTAGTGGCACTCGCCTCCCGAAAACTGTTATAGTGGGATTCCGGTATAATTCATTGTATCAACAATAGAGTTTTTAAGAGTCAAGAATGATGATCTAAATTATCTGTTAACAATATCCAATCTTTTATGAAAAATATTTCAGCCGGTATACATATGAATATTTCAATATTAAATGGGGTTCGTAATTCAATTTTACGGATAAACGATAGATTAGTTGAATTGAAAGTATTAGTTACATGTACCGGTATGTAAATAATTTTTAACTAGATAAAAATATGTAAATACCTGTACTTTATACATAATTTTAAAATACATAAACAATACAATATGTCTAGATATTTGTGAACAATAATCATTTGTGTGGTAGTCCATGATAATCGTCGGAGTTGTTTAAAAAACACTACATTACACCGCCCAGAAAAATACCAATCTTATGACGCGCCTATAAGTCGGACATATAGTTTTAGACCAAAAATTGACTCCCAAAAATCCGACTTATAGGTGAGTATATACGGTAAGTCCACATTAAAGGTCACCAGACAACTGATGTTGGAGGACCATAAAGTGGTCATTGACAAGATAAAACAGAGCTTAGAAATAAAAGATTGGTGTTAGCCTTTCTATTTTTTAAGGAGACAAGATTTTTTCATGTACTGCATGGTAATCCTTCAAAATCTTTAAGCTGACTAAATTTACACTGTCGATCCACAAATCAAAAAAAATTGTTTGCGTATACAATGTAGGCAATCAGGTTGCTATTGATGTCATTGTATGATGTTTGGAGTAAATGACTGTGTTTGAAAAAGCAGGGTATTTTGTGTTCACCAAATGGCAACACTCTCTGTAGGTTTTATGTTAGTCCCCGAGGGTCTCTACAGCCCAGTAGCTAAGTACTTCGTTACTAGCTTGAAAATACGGATGTATATTTAATTGCTGTTATAAAATTTAGAAATTCATTTCAAAATTAAGGATTATCTCCCTCATGCATAGCTCTTATCCGTGGACGAATTTGGCTCCACATTTTTGGCACGCTGGTTTTGGCTATATTTAGCTCTAAAACTTCATAGTTATTTCGGATTTCAAACATTTCGGTTGAGCATCACTGAAGAGACATTATTTGTCGAAATGCGCATCTGGTGCATCAAAATTGGTACCGCAGAAGTTTTATATGTAGATATAATGTATAGATATCATGGATATGTAATGTACAGAAAGGCATCTTTAACTTTCCCGGTACGTAAACAACTGACTTTTCTCTTCAGCAAATGCTACCTCCTATTTTCCCTCCAGAATACAACATTGTGAAGAAGTATGTACGGATGTACCACAAGGCGTTGTCCAGTCACGTAAGAGCACCTTATATAGATTGATATAACACATGTATGTATGGAATATATTCAATAACATTTAGCCTCTTTCAGTTTCAGTCATTTCTGATATAAATGTATTGTTGACTGGGCAAAAGTCTGCCTTATCATGAGACCCATGATTCTCAGTCTGCTGCTTTGTTTACATAATGGCGAGGTTCACCGATCTAACAGATAATGAAATACAGAATTTATCAGATGAAAAGCAGAGCAGAGACACGGAAAATATAATTATCAATTAGGATATTGGGTAGGTCTTTTTAAACTAGTGGATACGGTGATAAATGTACACAATCACACTGTCCTGTTTTAAAAAGTTCAAAGTCAACAAACCATGTGCATCTAGGAAAAAAACAACACAACCTAAAATGAATGATGTATAACAAAACAGGTATAGACTTGTCCTTGGACAACAACTGTTTTGTTTGATCTTCAGCCTACTGCTACAGGCAACAGGTCCGTCCTCAGGTCAAACAAAACAGCTGTTGTCCTCAAACTCAGTCAATAACTGTATAATTAATAAATAGCTGTTGTCCTCGAGCCCAGTCAATAACTGTATAAGTATAAATAGCTGTTGTCCTCGAGCCTAGTCAATAACTGTATAATTAATAAATAGCTATTGTCCTCGAGCCCATTCAATAACTGTATAATTATAAATAACTGTTAAAAATTGTCTTCGAGCCCAGTCAATAACTGTATTAATAATAAATAGCTGTTGTCCTCGAGCCCAGTCAATAACTGTATAATTAATAAATAGCTGTTGTCCTCGAGCCCAGTCAATGTCCTTGAGCCCAGTCATTAACTGTATAATTATAAATAGATGTTGTCCTCAAGCCCAGTCAATAACTGTATAATGTATGTATTTTTGATCACTGCTTTTGTCAGCCAAATTTCAAAATACTTAGTTTGCATTTTGTGATTATTTGATTCTGAATTCCTTTATGTTCAGCCTTTGTATAGTATGATTGAGACGGCTAACTATAAAGATGCCATTACGATATTCATTAGAAAATGTACAATGTAGATCCAGGGCATCTCAATATAGAACAGGGATTTCTTTCTACATTGTCTATTAGTTTTTAAGACTTCAGGTATTTTTTTTTTACGCACTATTGGAAATGCTCTATTGCTGTTTTACTGCTGTTTTATTTTCAATTCCAAAACTAATTGCATATATGATTCTTTCAGTTTCAAGAAATGATTCTTCAAGGTTTGGAGGGGAATGAAATTGTGACTCTGCTACAGTGGGTCGGAATATATAAGTAAGTCTCACCAAATGTGTGCAGGCACTGTAAAACAATTTGTATTCGTGACAACTTTATTTCGCCATTAACCAGCGATTCGCAGTGACTGATTTTCCTGTCCTGGATTATCTTAGAGCTTTCATTTTGGTGTCAGAAAATTTGTTGTAAACAGGATGCTACAACTAAGTACAACTATTAAGTGTTTACTGGTTCAGTACTGATCCCAAACACATTACACATCTGTTACTGAACCCTATCCAGTTGAATTTTTTTGTATCAGTTCAAATTTTGAAAGTGTTTGGCAGGTACTGCATTTTGTGGCGGAAGGATCAATTAATCAAAAAGTTCTTATAATCTCCATGATTTTTCAGTTTCTCTTTCATCCAATATATCTTCTATTTTTATACTCCGATACATGTATTTCAGTTTTATGATTTATGACACAAGTAGTTTAGATTTGAAATTAGTTCAAATATTGTAATTTATTAATTTGGTTGATATATTTTTCCAAACAGAACACTCAAAAACAGTTTGAAATGATTTACTCGAAATTTTGTATAAAAATTCATTATTTTTGCCAATAATTTGAAAATTTGATATCCAACCTCCACTTGTTTTAATTCCATTGTAATTTATAAGATAAAACCTTGCAAATTTTGTGAAATTTTAGAAATTGACACTAATACTAATACATTATGTCCTTTCAAAATCTCAAATTTTATATTATGAATTTTTTCGTATATCAAGTGCAAAAAGGTCATTCATTTCCATTTCTAGTTATAAACTTTTTAAATCTTTATTGTTAGAAGACATGATTATGTGTCTATTTTATGTAATGATTGATTTGTGTTGCTTATGTTGTGTTGACACCAATAGACAAATCAAGTTTAATTGAATAAATCTTAACTTTGAGTCAATTTTAAGTTCAAAAGGTCATGTTTAGAACATTGTAGTTCAATAACAAGCATTGAGGCACCATTTTCCTAATTCTCCTTCAATGTAGAAATCAAAAATGCACTTCCCAAAAAATTGACAATACTCTAACGCTCAGGTGCAAACCTTTAACATCAAAGATAAAAAAAACACTTCAAAAAACGTGAAACAGTCCCTTCAGATGTGTAGGTTTCGCATAGTCATTAGTGTATAACTAAAGTTCATGGAAAAAAATAGAATTTACAGAGAATTTAGGGTTGGATTTCACAGTAAGACATATTATACTGTGTTAGGTTAGTCAGGTTTAGCTGTACAAACAGACTCATCTCAAATGACATGTTTTGCAGTTCACCAGAACTTATGAAACACCCAGCATTGGACTTTGACACCAAAGAATTTGGTCCACTGTTAGAGACGACGGCTGTGGATGAACTACAAAATCAGTAAGATGAGACATCCAAAGTAATTAATAAAGGTAGAAATGGTTCATTAGAGACCCTCCTCCATTAATATACCCGTACAGTGTGTGTCCCTGTGTCACGTGGTCAGCTAGTGTAGGTGTACTATTCATGTAGGTGAAATAATCCTTCAGCTGTGGATATTAAGAGCTGTTAGGGAATTTGATCAAAAACCTTTTATCTGGTGAATGTGAATGGAGAATTGAATTAAACACAGCACGTGAATGGAGAATAAAACTAAACACTGCATGTGAATGTGAATGGAGAATTAAACCAAACACTGCACGTGAATATGAAACAGGTTGTACTTCATCCAAGAATGTGCAGAAAAATAGTTTGGGTTCCAAACCTAAACTGTATTCTCTATTATAAAAAAAAGATTAACAGTTGCTATTTTCTGAGTTATCAGTTTATAAGTGTTTTGTTAGACAACTTCATTTTCTCAATGTTGTCAGAGATGTAATTTTATTACATTTCCATTGAATAAGAATGATATTTTTACTACAGTGAGAATAAGAACTGGTTGTGATGTCATGTTGTATATACATGTAGTTACTACACATCCTTTACGATTTGAAATAAACATGTTCTAAAACCAAAGAAAATGTAATAGACAGAAAATTCAATGTGGTTTTTTTTTGTTGGATATGTAATTCATTTCACCCATAAGACAAGATTTTTTCCCCTGATATTTTCACTCATGCTTCGCACTCGTGAAAATATTTTTAAAATCCTGTCTTACTCGTGAAATAAATTCCACATCCAACTACAAAGCATTGAATATCCCCTATACATGTATATAGGAAAAAATGTCTGGATTTTTTTTTTCAACAAGACTCTCAGATATTATGATATCGTAGTACGTAACAATCATAAAAGTTCAGTTTACATTTTACTATCAAAGTATTGTAACTCTGAGACAAACCTGGTAATATACCCCCAAGTTTTTATTGTAGGAACAAGATAAGACAAGAAATATCATGAAAAATCATATTGAGAAACATTGGGTATGACTTACAGGAAAATGAATGATTGCAGTTGTTGTGGTGCATGTGCTTTAAATTCATGCTACAGGAATCTAATATGATGTCAAATTGGATATTTATAGATACCTAAAGACCATGAAGTTGAATATAATGGAGTGGACCAAAAATTCCTTGACTCAGGACCAAAAGGTGAGGAGAATTAATGGTAATGCAGTACTGAGTCTGATTTGATTAGTTTTAGAGTTATTTTAATAAGGCCATAATTTTTTTTTAATATCTTTTTGAATTTGAATACTTAATCAAAGTTATAGGGGCATGCAGACAAAATTTGAGCAGAAAATTCTCAAATTTTGTTTTTCCATTTTTATATGCCCGCATAAAGATGTGGACATATTATGCTATACCACTGTCATCCGTTTGTCTGTCCCTTTATCTTTTTCTTAGCAACTCCTCTTAAACCCTTTGGGGATTTTGATGAAACTTGGTACATGTACAAAGAAAGATCACAATGTGGAGCTGTGTATATTGCAAGGGAAATGCTGTCCAATGTTTTTTAAAGGAGTTGTGGCCCTCGGACTTAACTTTTTCTATTCAAAATTCTTTTGTCTTTGCACCTCCTCCTTAACCCTTTAAGGAATTTTGATGAAACTTGGTTCAAAAAAAGATAACAATATGTAGATGTGTATATTACAAGGGGAATGCTGTCCCACTATTTTTGAAGGAGTTACAGCCCTTGGATTTACATTTGTTTAATCCAAAATACATTGTTATTGCAACTCAGACAAAATCCTTTTGTGGATAATCCTTTCTTACTTGTTCAAATTCCTGGGTCAGTATTGTTTGCGGGCATATCATGTACCAGTTTATTGGTGCCCTTATTTTTAATGTATAGAATGCTTAACTAAGGTATTTCTAATGGTCAGCAAAAATATGAATGTCAGTTGTCGAGGTGTGTGGGAGATACAGAGCTCGCAATTCATTGTTATGTAAACAAGGCTCGTGCCATGTTTTTGTTTACATAGGTTAAATATACTAGCTAAAGTTCGTTTAAAGCAGATTTTTCAATTTACAAGTTAATTCTGAACACAATTAGATAGTTTCTAGTGTTAAGCACATATCAGTTTTGTTTTAAACATGCTATTTTCTATTATTAAGCAATCTATATGTAAACAAAAACATGGCACATGCCCCTTTAAGGTGGTATACTACATCATCAAATTTTATTGTTTTAGAGTAGTAATAGACAAATTAAGGTACCAAAGCATGGAAGCCATGATTGAAATGAATACTTCATATATTGTTTGCATGAACATTTACCACACATCCAGTTAAATATGTATGGTATAAAATTGTCATTACTGGCCAAAGATTCAAAATTCAATGGTGTTTGATTTGTGATGTTTGTGGAATTTTCTTGCACACCAATTGAGACTGCACCCACGGGATGTACACAGAGTCCGTCTGTGGGAGTGAATTTCTCAATTTTCTTCTTTTATGTGCGAAGGGACACACATTCCAACTGTTGATTTATTTGCTCGAGTGGCAGGTTGATGATTCAGTGAGTTTTGTCACAGACTCTCCTATCAAACTAGACAGAAAACCTTCATGCCTTGTTTCCATTTTTGTACTTACTTTGCTCATATTTAAAGAAGTTTCTGATCTGTGGCCGGATACTGATGTAATATAACGACTAGAAAAGTTGTTCACATCAGTCATACTGTCGCTCGTATTGCGTGGTGGTTGTAGGTTTTGGACTAGACGTGCCTGCCTATATTAGGTATAACGTTTTAGATTAAAAAATTCTGATAAAATGCTTCGTATACTAGTGTCCATCTCTCTCTGAAGGAATTCACGTCGGCAGGCACAGGTAATTCATTACAGGGTGTAGCTTGATAGATACATGTACTTCTTACCTCCAGGACTGGACAGTTTGGATGACCTGTTTGAAAAATAGTGTTTTTAGAAACACAAGCATAGATTGATCTTTCTTTAGAAACACAAGCATAGATTGATTGATCTTTCTTTATTGAAAGTAAATAAATTTTATGAGATCAAAGGCTGTCGATGGCAAGATGTACGTTTTGGTTCTTAGTCCTCTCTGACGCCGGTAGCAGTCGTATCTTCCTGTGATTTTTGTCCACTGCATTGATATCCCGATAAATGTACTCTCTCCCGAAGCCATCAGTAGCAACTTAAAAAATGTCTTTGGTCATCGCTGGAAGATTCTCTTGTTCTCTTCTGCAGAGGAAAAACATTATATCAAACCACACCTTCTACATTAGACAAACTGGAATTTTAAGATTCTGGGTGGAGCTGTTGTATGTATTTTTTAATTCTCCTTTCTCAATGGCTGATGTGAGCTTTGTTTTCTCACGCTATAAACTGACTGACGTGATGAGGAACATGTGGTTTGTCTTCTTTCATTCTATATCTCTAGTAATGTCTGTACTTCTATATATATATACCTATAAACTGACTGACAGGGTGAGGAGTTTGTCCTCTTTCAGTCTATATCTTTAGTAATATCAGTACTCCTATACCCTATTGGTATTTTAAAAAATATCAAGCAAGACCTCATGAAAGATTAGGATAACAATAGCAATACAGCGTAGAGGGTAATCTCAGAGTGTGCAATGCTGAAAGTTTGCACTCGTCATCGTTTTTCTTCCTGATGTCTGGATAAATGTGAATAAGATATCTGGAATTTCCTTCACTGAATACGTATTGGAGTCCATGCTCTTGTCATTTTCTACTGATGGTCCAAAGCAGTTAGCAAAGCTTTTGTGGACTGTTTAATATTTGCGGAGATATTGTCATCACAAATTAATGTTTTGGCATCTGCATCTGATTCAGTACTTTTTGCAAAATGCGACATCCCCAAGGGTGAATCAGTGACATCACCAAATAACAAGGTCTTCCAAGCCCATTTTTATACACCCGTCTTTAGACGGGACATATTATGGTACAGCAATGTCTGTACATCCGTTCGTCCGTCCGTCCGTCCATCTGTCAACCCATCTGTACGTCCATCAGTTCGGGGTTTTCTGTTTCTAATTTCATTTCTCTGTCACATATCAAGCTGAAACTTGCTATGTAGCTTCTTTGTGGATCACTCAAGATCTTGTTGCAATTTTTATTCATTTTGACCTCTCTTGCAGGAGTGTTGCCCCTTTATTTGAAAATTATTGTTATATGGAGGGTACATAATTTGTCTGGCTAACTCCTCCCACAATTTTCAAGTGAGGACCATCTTATTTTACAGAGTATTTGTATGGGTATTGAAGATGTGCATGTGGCAAGGATTTTGATTTCCTTCAATTTTTGAGAAAATTACAGGTTGTTCAACTCAGTCCATTTTATTTTAAGGAAATATTCATATTATGCAAAGAAAGTATGTCACAGCCTAATGATGGCTGATACTACCTGAAGCAAATTTCTACAAATTATGGCTCAAGAAAAACACCCTATGTAAGCATTTCACGGGCGTATTATGTACCGTTTGCAGTACTCTTGTTAAAAAATTATTAGGAGTTATCGCTTGCTAATGTTATCTCTCAGACTTTGACCACTGATGTCATTTCATTAGGGAGACATCACAACTGCACGTGACCTGTTTCAAACCAATGTCAGATTTACTGTTATTATTCTGAAGGATAATGATAATAGACAGCAAATAGATGATTAACAATATTTTTCAACAAGGAAGATGATTTCATGTGGATCAACACAATATATGGTATTTGGAATTGATGTCATTTTATTTAAATGACCAGCAGGAAAATCAAGTTGACAGGCTTCTCAATGAATTATTCCCAATCCCTTTTTTATACAACAATCTTTAAACAGTGAATATGTCCATTCGGAGTTTTCTAAAAAAAAATTCTCTCTGTCACTTATCACGCTGAAACTTGCTGCTTCTCTGTGGGTCACTCTTGATCATGTTGCAGTTTGGATCCATGTTGACCTCTCTTACTGGAGTTTTGCCCCTTTATTTGATATTAATGTTATATGAAGGGTACATGATATTAATGTTAGAAGGAGGGTACGTGGTACATGTATTAATGTTATATGGAGGGTACATGATTTTTCTGTCTAACTCCTCCTACAGTTTTCAAGTGAGAACCTTCTTATTTTACAGATTGTTCGTATGTGTGTTTAAGATGTGCATGGATTTTAGTTTTTATGTTTATTTAATTTTTCTCACAGTTTTCTAGCTAGGGCCTTTGAGAAGAAATTGAAGATGTGTGTATTTCAAGGATTTTGCTTCCCAACAATTTTCTAATTTCTTTGATGTTTGAAAAAAAATCACATGTTATTGAAAACTTGATAATTTTTTGTCAAAATATTTTACTCACAGGGCTCTTGGTTTGTCTGTCTACTTCCTTTCACAAGTTTTAAGCTATCTCCCCTTTTATCCAAACATTGCAAAAGGAAGTATGTCACAGCCTTATGCTGACTGCTACAACCTCAACTAAAGTTCTACAACTCCTGGCGTTTTTGCTGTGTTTGCTAATCAATGTCCTAAAAAACAAACTCCTGAATAAAAACACCCCTCATAAGCTTGTGACGACGTATTTTGTACCATTTTTGTTACTCCTATGACAGCTTTCCTATGGGTTTTTGTATGTGTTGGTTGTATTTCAATATGACTTTATTGTTTTCAACACTTAGTTCACGTGCATTACATATATTTGCGAGCATTATTCAGCATTTATTTTTGTAGGATTGGTATCGCGCTGAACATCCTGATGCAGATGGCGACGGTTATTACTCCACCTCTCTGCCAGTCATCATATTTCAAATGATGGAGCAAAACGTAATAGTCTTATTTTATCTTATTATTCATTGCTTTCTTTGCTAATTAGCATCTGTCATTAATATTAGATTTTCTCCCACATGAAAGAAGGCAACTAATGCAAGAGTTTGTTTGTCAAGTTTTAACTCATCTAATCACAAAATATCTTACGACTAAGCTGAAAAAATAATTCTGTCTGATAATGAAATACCGATCACAAGGTCATTAGTATGTATTCAACTTTTATAAAACATGGATGTACTTTACATATGAATTCAGAAAGTTTACAAGAAATGAAAAAAAGAAAATTACAGCATTTTTAAATTTTGATCTTAGTCATATTTTGTGAATAGGCCCACATCTTAGCTTTAAAAGCTCAGGTGAGTTTTCAGATCAAAATTTGATTGTCTCTTATTGTTGTTGCCTTCATTAACATTTTTAACTTCCCAGAATCACTAGGCCAATTTCAACCAAACTTGGTACAAAATATCTTTGGGTGAGGGAATTCAATGCTGTTGAAATGAATTTATGCTTGTTATAAAAAAGTGTAAACTGACCCAAACCAGGTTATCCTCGTATAATTTGTCCCAGAATTAAAGTCATTCCTTATAATTTAATGCAAGAGACAAAGATCCTAACAATCGTTTATCAAAATGTACATAAATTATTACTTAGCAACAATGACGAAGCGTCTAGCTGTGAAGGCAGCCATCTTTAATCTTAGTTCTATGGAGCCTATTTATCAAAATATTGAATCGAAGGTGAAGTTTGTCATGACAGAAAATATGTGTAGGCTATACAATGTGCATTTCGCTGCCCTTTAGAGATCGACTTTGAAGTCGCTCATCTCCGACAGACTGAAAAAATACGGGAAATTGCATTGTCTAAGCTGACCCAAAGTAAGTCTGCAAATATCAGAAAATGTAATGATTTGCGGCTTTTAACTCTGAAAATTTCTACCACATGAAAACTTACATGCAACGTTGTCACTAATAGGAAATCTAACACAAGAAAATATAAGCAAATGACAAATCGCGATCCATACGTCAGTGTGACTGACGTCATGTAATAAAATGTGACGTATGATTTTTATACCCCCCGAACGTCTGTCTGTCTGTGCAGATTCGTGTCCGGGCCATAACTTCTTTGTTCTTTGACTTAGGCATACCATATTTGGCACACAGGTGGATCACCATGAGATGATGTGTCGAGTACCTTCATGACCTCTATATGACCTTGACCTCAAGGTCAAAATTAAAGGGTATTTTTACAATGGATTCGTGTCCGGGCCATAACTTCTTTGTTCTTTGACACAGGCATACCATATTTGACACATGAGTGTATCACCATGATATAATGTGTCATATACCTTCATGACCTCCATATGACCTTGACCTCAAGGTCAAAATTATAGGTTTTTACAATGGATTCGTGTCAGGGCCATGATCGACTTCTTTGTTCTTTGACATAGGCATACCATATTTGACAAATGAGTGTATCACCATGAGATGTTCATGCTCTAGCAGTAATTTTTAAACCATGTACCAAAATAAGAGAAACAATTAAATTCTTTGAATATCCTATTTATTGGATGGATTCATAGATTTCCTTTATAAAGCAACATTTTCAATAAAAAAAAAATACTAGATGACCATTTGATTAGACTACTGGTTTGATCTGAGGAAGTCTGTATTTATCAATTATATAGTGATAGTGTGCCAATAGTGATAGTGTTGGTGTTATTAGTATTAGTTCCAAAAGGACAGTTCTAGTTTTGATACTAATCATTACATATTGAGCATTCTGTTATGCATTTCATTGATTTTGAATTACATGTCCTGAATCATAAAGCTTAATTCTGAAAACATAATTGTTTTTTGTACAACTCATTTATTACTATAAATACATGACATTGTATGCACTGTAGTAGGTGATCCGAAGATCGGACAAAATGTCATAAATCAGCTCTACATATAATAAATATTCTACAATATATATTGAAAATTGTTGTCAAATCAAGAAATGATTTAAATTTTTAATCTCAGAGGATTTTTATGTTATTTTTAACTCACAAGATACTGGAATGCAAACTGAATTTTTTGTTTTAGCTGCAAGTTGCCCAAATGATTGGAGAGGATATGGTTAAGAAGGTGATCGAGCTCTTCACCGATGAACTATCCCATTATGGCAAGGAGTATAGAGGTAGTGATATTTTATAATGAACTAGCACAAGGAGTATAGAGTAGTGATATTTTATAATGAACTAGCACAAGGAATATAGAGTAGTGATATTTTATAATGAACTAGCACAAGGAGTATAGAGTAGTGATATTTTATAATGAACTAGCACAAGGAGTATAGAGGTAGTGATATTTTATGATGAACTAGCACAAGGAGTATAGAGTAGTGATATTTTATAATGAACTAGCACAAGGAGTATAGAGTAGTGATATTTTATAATGAACTAGCACACTATGACAAGGAGTATAGAGGTAGTGATATTTTATAATGAACTAGCACAAGGAGTATAGAGGTAGTGATATTTTATAATGAACTAGCACACTATGACAAGGAGTATAGAGTAGTGATATTTTATAATGAACTAGCACAAGGAGTATAGAGGTAGTGATATTTTATAATGAACTAGCACACTATGACAAGGAGTATAGAGGTAGTGATATTTTATAATGAACTAGCACAAGGAGTATAGAGTAGTGATATTTTATAATGAACTAGCACAAGGAGTATAGAGTAGTGATATTTTATAATGAACTAGCACAAGGAGTATAGAGGTAGTGATATTTTATAATGAACTAGCACACTATGACAAGGAGTATAGAGTAGTGATATTTTATAATGAACTAGCACAAGGAGTATAGAGGTAGTGATATTTTATAATGAACTAGCACAAGGAGTATAGAATAGTGATATTTTATAATGAACTAGCACAAGGAGTATAGAGTAGTGATATTTTATAATGAACTAGCACAAGGAGTATAGAGTAGTGATATTTTATAATGAACTAGCACAAGGAGTATAGAATAGTGATATTTTATAATGAACTAGCACAAGGAGTATAGAATAGTGATATTTTATAATGAACTAGCACAAGGAGTATAGAGTTAGTGATATTTTATAATGAACTAGCACAAGGAGTATAGAGTAGTGATATTTTATAATGAACTAGCACAAGGAGTATAGAGTAGTGATATTTTATAATGAACTAGCACAAGGAGTATAGAGTAGTGATATTTTATAATGAACTAGCACAAGGAGTATAGAGGTAGTGATATTTTATAATGAACTAGCACAAGGAGTAGAGGTAGTGATATTTTATAATGAACTAGCACAAGGAGTATAGAGTAGTGATATTTTATAATGAACTAGCACAAGGAGTATAGAGTAGTGATATTTTATAATGAACTAGCACAAGGAGTATAGAGTAGTGATATTTTATGATGAACTAGCACACTATGACAAGGAGTATAGAGGTAGTGATATTTTATAATGAACTAGCACAAGGAGTATAGAGGTAGTGATATTTTATAATGAACTAGCACAAGGAGTATAGAGTAGTGATATTTTATAATGAACTAGCACAAGGAGTATAGAGTAGTGATATTTTATAATGAACTAGCACACTATGACAAGGAGTATAGAGGTAGTGATATTTTATAATGAACTAGCACACTATGACAAGGAGTATAGAGTAGTGATATTTTATAATGAACTAGCACACTATGACAAGGAGTATAGAGTAGTGATATTTTATAATGAACTAGCACACTATGACAAGGAGTATAGATGTAGTGATATTTTATAATGAACTAGCACACTATGACAAGGAGTATAGAGTAGTGATATTTTATAATGAACTAGCACAAGGAGTATAGAGTAGTGATATTTTATAATGAACTAGCACAAGGAGTATAGAGGTAGTGATATTTTATAATGAACTAGCACACTATGACAAGGAGTATAGAGTAGTGATATTTTATAATGAACTAGCACAAGGAATATAGAGTAGTGATATTTTATAATGAACTAGCACAAGGAGTATAGAGTAGTGATATTTTATAATGAACTAGCACAAGGAGTATAGATGTAGTGATATTTTATAATGAACTAGCACAAGGAGTATAGAGTAGTGATATTTTATAATGAGCTAGCACAAGGAGTATAGAGTAGTGATATTTTATAATGAACTAGCACAAGGAGTATAGAGGTAGTGATATTTTATGATGAACTAGCACAAGAAGTATAGAGGTAGTGATATTTTATAATGAACTAGCACAAGGAGTATAGAGGTAGTGATATTTTATAATGAACTAGCACACTATGACAAGGAGTATAGATGTAGTGATATTTTATAATGAACTAGCACACTATGACAAGGAGTATAGAGTAGTGATATTTTATGATGAACTAGCACAAGGAGTATAGAGGTAGTGATATTTTATAATGAACTAGCACACTATGACAAGGAGTATAGAGTAGTGATATTTTATAATGAACTAGCACAAGGAGTATAGAGTAGTGATATTTTATAATGAACTAGCACAAGGAGTATAGAGTAGTGATATTTTATAATGAACTAGCACAAGGAGTATAGAGTAGTGATATTTTATAATGAACTAGCACAAGGAGTATAGAGGTAGTGATATTTTATGATGAACTAGCACACTATGACAAGGAGTATAGAGTAGTGATATTTTATAATGAACTAGCACAAGGAGTATAGAGTAGTGATATTTTATAATGAACTAGCACAAGGAGTATAGAGGTAGTGATATTTTATAATGAACTAGCACAAGGAGTATAGAAATAGTGATATTTTATAATGAACTAGCACAAGGAGTATAGAGTAGTGATATTTTATAATGAACTAGCACAAGGAGTATAGAGGTAGTGATATTTTATAATGAACTAGCACAAGGGGTATAGAGTAGTGATATTTTATAATGAACTAGCACAAGAAGTATAGAGATAGTGATATTTTATAATGAACTAGCACAAGGAGTATAGAGTAGTGATATTTTATAATGAACTAGCACAAGGAGTATAGAGGTAGTGATATTTTATAATGAACTAGCACACTATGACAAGGAGTATAGAGGTAGTGATATTTTATAATGAACTAGCACACTATGACAAGGAGTATAGAGTAGTGATATTTTATAATGAACTAGCACACTATGACAAGGAGTATAGAGTAGTGATATTTTATAATGAACTAGCACACTATGACAAGGAGTATAGATGTAGTGATATTTTATAATGAACTAGCACACTATGACAAGGAGTATAGAGGTAGTGATATTTTATAATGAACTATCGCACTATGGCAAGGAGTATAGAGGTAGTGATATTTTATAATGAACTATCGCACTATGGCAAGGAGTATAGAGGTAGTGATATTTTATAATGAACTAGCACAAGGAGTATAGAGTAGTGATATTTTATAATGAACTAGCACAAGGAGTATAGAGTAGTGATATTTTATAATGAACTAGCACAAGGAGTATAGAGGTAGTGATATTTTATGATGAACTAGCACAAGGAGTATAGAGTAGTGATATTTTATAATGAACTAGCACACTATGACAAGGAGTATAGAGGTAGTGATATTTTATAATGAACTAGCACAAGGAGTATAGAGTAGTGATATTTTATAATGAACTAGCACACTATGACAAGGAGTATAGAGGTAGTGATATTTTATAATGAACTAGCACACTATGACAAGGAGTATAGAGTAGTGATATTTTATAATGAACTAGCACAC
The DNA here is from genome assembly GCF_947568905.1 of Ostrea edulis. Lineage (NCBI taxonomy): Eukaryota > Metazoa > Mollusca > Bivalvia > Ostreida > Ostreidae > Ostrea > Ostrea edulis. The sequence goes on from NC_079169.1 coordinate 17,502,978, forward strand.
TATGACAAGGAGTATAGAGTAGTGATATTTTATAATGAACTAGCACAAGGAGTATAGAGGTAGTGGTATTTTATAATGAACTAGCACACTATGACAAGGAGTATAGAGGTAGTGATATTTTATAATGAACTAGCACACTATGACAAGGAGTATAGAGTAGTGATATTTTATAATGAACTAGCACACTATGACAAGGAGTATAGAGTAGTGATATTTTATAATGAACTAGCACAAGGAGTATAGAGGTAGTGATATTTTATAATGAACTAGCACAAGGAGTATAGAGGTAGTGATATTTTATAATGAACTAGCACAAGGAATATAGAGTAGTGATATTTTATAATGAACTAGCACAAGGAGTATAGAGTAGTGATATTTTATAATGAACTAGCACAAGGAGTATAGAGGTAGTGATATTTTATAATGAACTAGCACAAGGAGTATAGAGTAGTGATATTTTATAATGAACTAGCACAAGGAGTATAGAGTAGTGATATTTTATGATGAACTAGCACACTATGACAAGGAGTATAGAGGTAGTGATATTTTATAATGAACTAGCACAAGGAGTATAGAGGTAGTGATATTTTATAATGAACTAGCACACTATGACAAGGAGTATAGAGGTAGTGATATTTTATAATGAACTAGCACACTATGACAAGGAGTATAGAGTAGTGATATTTTATAATGAACTAGCACACTATGACAAGGAGTATAGAGTAGTGATATTTTATAATGAACTAGCACACTATGACAAGGAGTATAGATGTAGTGATATTTTATAATGAACTAGCACACTATGACAAGGAGTATAGAGTAGTGATATTTTATAATGAACTAGCACAAGGAGTATAGAGTAGTGATATTTTATAATGAACTAGCACAAGGAGTATAGAGGTAGTGATATTTTATAATGAACTAGCACACTATGACAAGGAGTATAGAGTAGTGATATTTTATAATGAACTAGCACAAGGAGTATAGAGTAGTGATATTTTATAATGAACTAGCACAAGGAGTATAGAGTAGTGATATTTTATAATGAACTAGCACAAGGAGTATAGATGTAGTGATATTTTATAATGAACTAGCACAAGGAGTATAGAGTAGTGATATTTTATAATGAGCTAGCACAAGGAGTATAGAGTAGTGATATTTTATAATGAACTAGCACAAGGAGTATAGAGGTAGTGATATTTTATGATGAACTAGCACAAGAAGTATAGAGGTAGTGGTATTTTATAATGAACTAGCACAAGGAGTATAGATGTAGTGATATTTTATAATGAACTAGCACACTATGACAAGGAGTATAGAGTAGTGATATTTTATGATGAACTAGCACAAGGAGTATAGAGGTAGTGATATTTTATAATGAACTAGCACACTATGACAAGGAGTATAGAGTAGTGATATTTTATAATGAACTAGCACAAGGAGTATAGAGTAGTGATATTTTATAATGAACTAGCACAAGGAGTATAGAGTAGTGATATTTTATAATGAACTAGCACAAGGAGTATAGAGTAGTGATATTTTATAATGAACTAGCACAAGGAGTATAGAGGTAGTGATATTTTATGATGAACTAGCACACTATGACAAGGAGTATAGAGTAGTGATATTTTATAATGAACTAGCACAAGGAGTATAGAGTAGTGATATTTTATAATGAACTAGCACAAGGAGTATAGAGGTAGTGATATTTTATGATGAACTAGCACAAGGAGTATAGAGGTAGTGATATTTTATAATGAACTAGCACAAGGAGTATAGAGTAGTGATATTTTATAATGAACTAGCACAAGGAATATAGAGTAGTGATATTTTATAATGAACTAGCACACTATGACAAGGAGTGTAGAGTAGTGATATTTTATAATGAACTAGCACACTATGACAAGGAGTATAGAGTAGTGATATTTTATAATGAACTAGCACACTATGACAAGGAGTATAGAGTAGTGATATTTTATAATGAACTAGCACAAGGAGTATAGAGGTAGTGATATTTTATGATGAACTAGCACAAGGAGTATAGAGTAGTGATATTTTATAATGAACTAGCACAAGGAGTATAGAGTAGTGATATTTTATAATGAACTAGCACAAGGAGTATAGAGGTAGTGATATTTTATAATGAACTAGCACAAGGAGTATAGAGGTAGTGATATTTTATAATGAACTAGCACAAGGAGTATAGAGGTAGTGATATTTTATAATGAACTAGCACAAGGAATATAGAGTAGTGATATTTTATAATGAACTAGCACAAGGAGTATAGAGGTAGTGATATTTTATAATGAACTAGCACACTATGACAAGGAGTATAGAGGTAGTGATATTTTATAATGAACTAGCACACTATGACAAGGAGTATAGAGTAGTGATATTTTATAATGAACTAGCACACTATGACAAGGAGTATAGAGTAGTGATATTTTATAATGAACTAGCACACTATGACAAGGAGTATAGATGTAGCGATATTTTATAATGAACTAGCACACTATGACAAGGAGTATAGAGTAGTGATATTTTATAATGAACTAGCACAAGGAGTATAGAGTAGTGATATTTTATAATGAACTAGCACAAGGAGTATAGAGGTAGTGATATTTTATAATGAACTAGCACACTATGACAAGGAGTATAGAGTAGTGATATTTTATAATGAACTAGCACAAGGAGTATAGAGTAGTGATATTTTATAATGAACTAGCACAAGGAGTATAGAGGTAGTGATATTTTATGATGAACTAGCACAAGGAGTATAGAGTAGTGATATTTTATAATGAACTAGCACAAGGAGTATAGAGTAGTGATATTTTATAATGAACTAGCACAAGGAGTATAGAGGTAGTGATATTTTATAATGAACTAGCACAAGGAGTATAGAGGTAGTGATATTTTATAATGAACTAGCACAAGGAGTATAGAGGTAGTGATATTTTATAATGAACTAGCACAAGGAATATAGAGTAGTGATATTTTATAATGAACTAGAACAAGGAGTATAGAGGTAGTGATATTTTATAATGAACTAGCACACTATGACAAGGAGTATAGAGGTAGTGATATTTTATAATGAACTAGCACACTATGACAAGGAGTATAGAGTAGTGATATTTTATAATGAACTAGCACACTATGACAAGGAGTATAGAGTAGTGATATTTTATAATGAACTAGCACACTATGACAAGGAGTATAGATGTAGTGATATTTTATAATGAACTAGCACACTATGACAAGGAGTATAGAGTAGTGATATTTTATAATGAACTAGCACAAGGAGTATAGAGTAGTGATATTTTATAATGAACTAGCACAAGGAGTATAGAGGTAGTGATATTTTATGATGAACTAGCACACTATGACAAGGAGTATAGAGTAGTGATATTTTATAATGAACTAGCACAAGGAGTATAGAGTAGTGATATTTTATGATGAACTAGCACAAGGAGTATAGAATAGTGATATTTTATAATGAACTAGCACACTATGACAAGGAGTATAGAGTAGTGATATTTTATAATGAACTAGCACAAGGAGTATAGAGTAGTGATATTTTATAATGAACTAGCACAAGGAGTATAGAGGTAGTGATATTTTATAATGAACTAGCACAAGGAGTATAGAATAGTGATATTTTATAATGAACTAGCACAAGGAGTATAGAGTAGTGATATTTTATAATGAACTAGCACAAGGAGTATAGAGGTAGTGATATTTTATAATGAACTAGCACAAGGAGTATAGAGTAGTGATATTTTATAATGAACTAGCACAAGGTGTATAGAGGTAGTGATATTTTATAATGAACTAGCACAAGGAGTATAGAGTAGTGATATTTTATAATGAACTAGCACACTATGACAAGGAGTATAGAGGTAGTGATATTTTATAATGAACTAGCACAAGGAGTATAGAGGTAGTGGTATTTTATAATGAACTAGCACAAGGAGTATAGAGGTAGTGATATTTTATGATGAACTAGCACAAGGAGTATAGAGTAGTGATATTTTATAATGAACTAGCACAAGGAATATAGAGTAGTGATATTTTATAATGAACTAGCACACTATGACAAGGAGTATAGAGGTAGTGATATTTTATAATGAACTAGCACAAGGAGTATAGAGTAGTGATATTTTATGATGAACTAGCACAAGGAGTATAGAGTAGTGATATTTTATGATGAACTAGCACAAGGTGTATAGAGGTAGTGATATTTTATAATGAACTAGCACAAGGAATATAGAGTAGTGATATTTTATAATGAACTAGCACAAGGAGTATAGAGGTAGTGATATTTTATAATGAACTAGCACAAGGAGTATAGAGGTAGTGATGTTTTATAATGAACTAGCACAAGGAGTATAGAGTAGTGATATTTTATAATGAACTAGCACAAGGAGTATAGAGTAGTGATATTTTATAATGAACTAGCACAAGGAGTATAGAGTAGTGATATTTTATGATGAACTAGCACAAGGAGTAAAGAGGTAGTGATATTTTATAATGAACTAGCACAAGGAGTAGAGGTAGTGATATTTTATAATGAACTAGCACAAGGAATATAGAGTAGTGATATTTTATAATGAACTAGCACAAGGAGTATAGAGTAGTGATATTTTATAATGAACTAGCACACTATGACAAGGAGTATAGAGGTAGTGATATTTTATAATGAACTAGCACACTATGACAAGGAGTATAGAGGTAGTGATATTTTATAATGAACTAGCACAAGGAGTATAGAGTAGTGATATTTTATAATGAACTAGCACACTATGACAAGGAGTATAGAGTAGTGATATTTTATAATGAACTAGCACAAGGAGTATAGAGTAGTGATGTTTTATAATGAACTAGCACAAGAAGTATAGAGGTAGTGATATTTTATAATGAACTAGCACAAGGAATATAGAGTAGTGATATTTTATAATGAACTAGCACAAGGAGTATAGAAATAGTGATATTTTATAATGAACTAGCACAAGGAATATAGAGTAGTGATATTTTATAATGAACTAGCACACTATGACAAGGAGTATAGAGTAGTGATATTTTATAATGAACTAGCACAAGGAGTATAGAAATAGTGATATTTTATAATGAACTAGCACACTATGACAAGGAGTATAGAGTAGTGATATTTTATAATGAACTAGCACAAGGAGTATAGAATAGTGATATTTTATAATGAACTAGCACAAGGAGTATAGAGTAGTGATATTTTATAATGAACTAGCACAAGGAGTATAGAGGTAGTGATATTTTATAATGAACTAGCACAAGGAGTATAGAGTAGTGATATTTTATAATGAACTAGCACACTATGACAAGGAGTATAGAGGTAGTGATATTTTATAATGAACTAGCACAAGGAGTATAGAGTAGTGATATTTTATGATGAACTAGCACAAGGAGTATAGAGGTAGTGATATTTTATGATGAACTAGCACAAGGAGTATAGAGTAGTGATATTTTATAATGAACTAGCACCGTACCTATACTGGATTCCTAAACTACATAAAAATCCTTACAAACAAAGATACATTGCTGGATCCAGTAAGTGCTCTACCAAGCCCCTATCTTTGCTCCTCACGAAAATGTTAACAGCTGTGAAGGAGAAACTTCAAACTTACTGTGCGACTACATATGCCAGAAGTGGTGTTAATCAAATGTGGATTCTAAAAAATTCTAAAGAACTTTTAGTAAACTTGAAATCACAGAATTTTTCCCAAATCAATAGCATTAAAACCTATGACTTTTCAACACTATACACGACCATTCCTCACGATAAATTAAAGACTAGACTTTTTGACATCATAGACAGTTGCTTGTTCAACAAAAACGGAAAACGGAAATATTCATATCTAGTGATCAGTCATTCAAAAACTTACTTTGTTAAACACCACTCTGATTCCACGCACAAGTACTCTGAAGTTGAAATAAAAAATATGCTAGAGTTCCTCATTGACAATATCTTGGTGGTCTTTGGTGATCAGGTCTTCCAACAGTCTGTTGGAATTCCCATGGGCACGAATTGTGCTCCTTTGTTAGCTGACCTGTTTTTATATTCATATGAAGCAGAATTTATTCAAAAACTTCTACATGAGAAGAAAAAATCTCTCGCTGTGACCTTCAATTCGACATTTAGATATATCGATGACATTTTGTCTATTAACAATGATAGCTTTCATTCATATGTCGATTTGATATATCCCTGTGAGCTCGAAATAAAGGACACCACAGAGTCGTCCACTTCTGCTTCATACTTAGATATTTTATTGAAAGTAGACATTAACGGCAAACTGACAACTCAACTGTATGACAAACGGGATGATTTCAGCTTCTCCATCGTCAACTTCCCACATTTATGTAGCAATATTCCATTATCTCCTGCATATGGTGTTTATATATCTCAACTGATTCGATATGCAAGAGCTTGTTCTGGGTATAGTCAGTTTTTAAATCGAGGTAAGCTACTGACAAACAAGTTGATGGTACAGGGATTTCAACAGTCTCGATTGAAGTCAGCATTTCGCAAATTCTATGGTCGTTATAACGATCTAGTTCGTCAATACAACCTCGCATTGGGTCAAATGCTGTCTGACGTGTTTCATACCGATTGTTAAGCTGTTCTTGGCACACTGATTTGACTGCGGATAACTCCGTTTACCTGATCAGGATATGGGGCTCACGGCGGGTGTGACCGGTCAACAGGGGATGCTTACTCCTCCTAGGCACCTGATCCCACCTCTGGTGTGTCCAGGGGTCCGTGTTTGCCCAACTATCTATTTTGTATTGCTTGTAGGAGATATGAGATTGATCACTGTTCGTTATCTTCACCACACAAGGAGTATAGAGGTAGTGATATTTTATAATGAACTAGCACAAGGAGTATAGAGTAGTGATATTTTATAATGAACTAGCACAAGGAGTATTGACGTAGTGATATTTTATAATGAACTAGCACAAGAAGTATAGAGATAGTGATATTTTTTGATGAACTAGCACAAGGAGTATAGAGGTAGTGATATTTTATAATGAACTAGCACACTATGCTCTTTGAATATGAGTCAACGTTACTCAGGTGAGTGACTATGGACCTCGTGTTTAAAAATCCACCATGTACACGTAGGATTTGAACTTCGACGCTTCACACCAGCATACGTCATGAAGTGTCTTAGTGCTTCTGGAAAAGTACGCCAGTGTGAAGCATTGCAGTTCATACCCTCATGAATTTTCAAAAATGAAATTCATCTAAAATCATACATAAACTGCAGTTCATTCATGAGGAAATGTTAATATCATTACAATTTGTAAAGATATTAAAGGCAAACATTAGAAATGTTAATATCATTACAATTTGTAAAGATATTAAAGGCCAACATTAGAAATATATATTATTATTACAGTAACTTGATCCGAAGAGTCGGATCACGTTGAGTTGACAGGCGCGGATCATCAGATCACACGAGATGCGAAGCGTCGAGTTTGATCTGATGATCCGCGCCTGTCAACGAGACGTGATCCAACTCTTCGGATCAAGTTACTGTAGTAATGATAAATTTATTATATACCCCCTTCTGCATTTTAAATCCGCATTTATAAGATGATAAATGTAATCCAAATTATCAAAAAAGACATACCATGAAATTATGTTTTGTGTACGTAGTTTTGTTTTTTGACGCGGTCAATATTTTCCACAAATAACGTTGCGTTGATGCATTGTGTCGTCATTGTGACGGCATCAGTTTCAGAGGATACTGATATGGAATCAGAAAACCACAGTGTGGTGATCTGGAAAACCGGATCACACGCTGTGAAATCCACAGTATCAATGAACGATACATTGATGGGTATATAATAAATGTTAATATCATTACAATTTGTAAAGATATTAAAGGCCAACATTAGAAATGTTAAATTACATGTAACAAGTGGTCTAACACTTTTTCTTCAATGTCTTCACATATGTTTACGATTTAAATATAACACACAGTGCCAGTAGATAGAATAAGATGGGACTATTCAAAAGGGGGTATTTACTGTCCTGCAATAAGATGGGACTGTTCAAAAGGGGGTATTTACTGTCCTGCAATAAAATGGGACTATTCAAAAGGGGGTATTTACTGTCCTGCAATAAGATGGGACTATTCAAAAGGGGGTATTTACTGTCCTGCAATAAGATGGGACTGTTCAAAAGGGGGTATTTACTGTCCTGCAATAAGATGGGACTGTTCAAAAGGGGGTATTTACTGTCCTGCTTGGAAAATAGATAAACAAAGTAGGGAAATACTTTCTTTTTAACATTATTTAATTCATTTGAGTGATTTACAGAACATTTTTAAAATGAATTACTAATCTGAAACAAATAATACATTTTATAACATAGAATGTTAACATGGCTTATATACATGTTTAGGTATTGAATAGAATATAGTGTTTTCTGATTGAATGAGGTAAAATTTCCAAATAGCGATATTTTTGTGAGGGTCAACAAAAGTTCATAATACATGTACATGCTTTAAACAAGATTTGTATTATATATATACATGTATATATATATATATATATATATATATATATATATATAATATGGTTAGATATATATATATATATAGATAGATAGATAGATAGATATCTGCATGTTTTGAATGCATGTACTAATATCAAACTTGCCAGTTTAAAGTACATGTATATACAGAGTTGTATACTAAAATTAAAACTTGAATAGTGTAAAATCACATTATGGCCAATTTTTTGTGGTTCAAGAAATGTGGTTCCTGAGGTTTGAGAAATCTGGTTCCTGGAGTATTGAAGTTGAGATAAATACTAGCTGCCATTCTTTGTTCTCCCATTTATTTTGAAGGACATTTGTTCATGCTACATAATCAATGTTGATAAAATTGTTAAGGAATGATTTGCCATTGGTTGGATACAGTGTTCGTTTTGGTTTTCTAGGGGCCTTACAGAGCTTCAGAGATCGGCATCTACAGGATAGAAGTGAACCAAAGTTTTATCTCCATTACATAGTACGCCAAACAGTTTTCTATGTCATTTTGTTGAGAACTTCTTTAACTTTTTTGATATACATCTTTACCCAGAGGTCACCATCTTCCATTATTCTGCAATATTGAGTACATGATTTTCAGTAAGAAATTGTTACATTTACTAGATTGCCAACACAAATAACTGTATTGCCTTTGGTGACTACATGAGTCAGCTGAGGAAGCGCTACCTTAAGGAGGAGTTGGACAATAAGGATGAGTATATCTACATCAGAAAGGACCGCTTCCAGACTCTCACAGACGAATTTAACAGAATCGGCAACTTTGGGTAGGTTTTATAGAAAAAGTACATGTTGTTAGCATAATTGTGTGTGTAACTACAGAAACTGCTCTTAAGGTTGATCGATCCTCACGTGATGTCATAGGTTGTTCTTAAACTTCTGATTTTCCTGGATTTATTTTTCAGTGCAAATTGTGTCTTAGAGGAGGTGTTTATTGACCTTAAAAACAGCAAGTGCTTTGAAGAGCTGATGACCAAAACTTGGTATGCAATTACACAATGTTAAATCTCAGGTTCAAAGAAGACCAATCAGAGATCTAGAAACATCTCAGGTTCAAAGAAGACCAATCAGAGATCTAGAAACATCTCAGGTTTAAAGAAGACCAATCAGAGATCTAGACATATCTCTGGTTTAAAGAAGATCAATCGGAGATCTAGAAATATATGATAGCACAGGCAATTATATCGCTTGGGTTCAAATTTACTATCAAAGAGTACTCTTTAATCGTAAATTCGAACCCAAGTGATATAATTGCCTGTGTATGATAGAAAGTTTCGATATGGCTAGATTTTATTATGCCCCACACAACAAAGTTGTGGAGGGTATAATGTTTTAGACTCGTCCGTCAGTCCATCAGTCTGTCAGTCCCCTTTTTGTCAGTGCAACTCCTCTGAGGACTGCTCAGCAGAATTTCGTGAAATTTTGTAGTTAATAAGGACAAACTATGTAGATGTGCATATTCCCAGAAAATTCTGATTCAATCATTTTTCTGGGAGTTATGCTCCTTTTGAACTTTGAATTTTGAGCCCGTCAGTCCTGTTCTTGCAGGAATGCATGGCATTACCATTCATTATGTGAGGCCATTGTCAAGCAATGTTGGAGCGTGGAGTATGTCAGCTTGCTCACTTTTGCTTTCTTTTATTGAAAATACATCAGGTTTTTCATATCTGATGTATAAATTTCAAAACATTTAAAAGTGGTAAATTTGCCCCAAAAATCACACTCAGAGACAAAAGGACACAGATGTATCAGTTGAAACATCTTGCAAGTCTTTCAACAGAAGCCAAAAATTTGGGGGTGCAGCACCATACATTTGTAATATGTACCACTGTTAATAAGCAAACCACTCAGTACCACTCTGATGTACTGTAGATTGCTGTAGAAAGTTTTACAATGTTAACTATGGGATGTTGTTTCGGTATTTATTACCACTGAGTGATATCACTTATTAGCCCCCCCCCCCCCCCCCCCCCCCCCCCCCCCCCCCCAGTAGGTGAATGCCCTTTAGGGATCACCCTGTATGTCCGTACATGCGTCTGTCCATCCTTTGACAGCTTTCTGGGCTTCTTTTGGCGATTATACCTGCAGCTATTGAATTGAAAATTTATGCATGAGATTATACCAATGTGTTACAGATCATGTTTGAGTTTGAGCGTTGTTGACCTATATTTGAAAGAGCTATGGAATTAGTAAATTTCTGGATTCAACAGTTTTTCGGACTTTTTTTTTTTTGGTTACTTCTGTAGCTGTTGAAAATTTATACATGAACTTCTATCAATGGGTTACTCTCCTTAAGATGATGCCACAAATCAGGGTCCTTATAACAATGGGTTACTCTCCTTAAGATGATGTCACAAAGCAGGGTCCTTATATCAATGGGTTACTCTCCTTAAGATGATGCCACAAAGCAGGGTCCTTATAACAATGGGTTACTCTCCTTAAGATGATGTCACAAAGCAGGGTCCTTATAACAATGGGTTACTCTCCTTAAGATGATGCCACAAAGCACATGGAACAAGAGTCCTTTTGTGATGCTGTCGTCATAGTGACATCTAGTTCAAATAGGTGATATTACCTATTCAGGTTTTAAAATAATTATATCACCTATTCAGGTTCTGAATTAAAGATTTCACCTATTCAAAATGAATTGAATTGATTACCTATTCAAATGGGTGGCATATTTAAATTGTAATGAAATTATAATGTCTCATAGTTTAAAAGTTATTTGATGTCCTTTGTAAATCAGAAGTGATTGTTAACAGTCTGTTTTGTCTGATCAGAAGTGATGTTAACAACCTGTTTTGTCTGATCAGAAGTGATGTTAACAGTCTGTTTTGTCTGATCAGAAGTGATTGTTAACAGTCTGTTTTGTCTGATCAGAAGTGATTGTTAACAGTCTGTTTTGTCTGATCAGAAGTGATTGTTAACAGCCTGTTTTGTCTGATCAGAAGTGATGTTAACAGTCTGTTTTGTCTGTTCAGAAGTGATGTTAACAGTCTGTTTTGTCTGATCAGAAGTGATGTTAACAGTCTGTTTTGTCTGATCACAAGTGATGTTAACAGTCTGTTTTGTCTGATCAGAAGTGATGTTAACAACCCTGTTTTGTCTGATCAGAAGTGATGTTAACAGTCTGTTTTGTCTGATCAGAAGTGATGTTAACAGTCTGTTTTGTCTGATCAGAAGTGATGTTAACAGTCTGTTTTGTCTGATCAGAAGTGATTGTTAACAGCCTGTTTTGTCTGATCAGAAGTGATGTTAACAGTCTGTTTTGTCTGATCAGAAGTGATGTTAACAGTCTGTTTTGTCTGATCAGAAGTGATGTTAACAGTCTGTTTTGTCTGATCAGAAGTGATGTTAACAGTCTGTTTTGTCTGATCAGAAGTGATGTTAACAGTCTGTTTTGTCTGATCAGAAGTGATGTTAACAGTCTGTTTTGTCTGATCAGAAGTGATTGTTAACAGTCTGTTTTGTCTGATCAGAAGTGATGTTAACAGTCTGTTTTGTCTGATCAGAAGTGATTGTTAACAGTCTGTTTTGTCTGATCAGAAGTGATGTTAACAGTCTGTTTTGTCTGATCAGAAGTGATTGTTAACAGTCTGTTTTGTCTGATCAGAAGTGATGTTAACAGTCTGTTTTGTCTGATCAGAAGTGATGTTAACAGTCTGTTTTTGTCCTGATCAGAAGTGATTGTTAACAGTCTGTTTTGGTCTGATCAGAAGTGATGTTAACAGTCTGTTTTGTCTGATCAGAAGTGATGTTAACAGTGCTGTTTTGTCTGATCAGAAGTGATTGTTAACAGTCTGTTTTGTCTGATCAGAAGTGATGTTAACAGTCTGTTTTGTCTGATCAGAAGTGATTGTTAACAGTCTGTTTTGTCTGATCAGAAGTGATGTTAACAGTCTGTTTTGTCTGATCAGAAGTGATTGTTAACAGTCTGTTTTGTCTGATCAGAAGTGATGTTAACAGTCTGTTTTGTCTGATCAGAAGTGATGTTAACAGTCTGTTTTGTCTGATCAGAAGTGATGTTAACAGTCTGTTTTGTCTGATCAGAAGTGATGTTAACAGTCTGTTTTGTCTGATCAGAAGTGATTGTTAACAGTCTGTATTGTCTGATCAGAAGTGATGTTAACAGTCTGTTTTGTCTGATCAGAAGTGATGTTAACAGTCTGTTTTGTCTGATCAGAAGTGATTGTTAACAGTCTGTTTTGTCTGATCAGAAGTGATGTTAACAGTCTGTTTTGTCTGTTACAGGCAACAGAGCAGTCACCCGGTGGAGGTGATATGTGCCACGTGGAATGACTACAGTGTGGACTTTATCCACCTTAAACCTGTTTTCCACACAGCTTTGGTGGAGGAAGGTCAAAAGAGAGTTTTAAAAGAATATCTTAAATCACTACTCTCTAAGTAAGTACATAAACATATTGTTAAACATAGAAATGAAGGATTCTTAGATGTAAGATATAGGTGTTATACAGTAATTACTCTGATTAGAGTTGATAATGAAGACATGTGTACAATTATCATGGTGTGTTCTCTAGGAAACTCTCCTTCAAGACCTATGAAGAGAGGAAGAGTGCAGCCGAGAAGATTTGTAAGGAGGGTGACCAGATGGGAGCTTTGTTTCACAAGTACACAAATAAAGTAAGCACAATAGGTTCGGAAGGATTGGTTTGTTTGGGGTTTTTTTTATGGGGGGGGGGTTAGGATTTCTGTATACATGGGTAGTTCTTGTTTGTTGATCATTGACATACTTTATCATTCATCAGTCCTAGTCTTGCTTAATGAGGGCAGACCTGTAGCAACAAATTATAAGTCAGTTTACATTTTAGAGAGGGAGGGATGAGGTATTTAAATTTTACTGGGGGGGGGGGGGGGGGCATTGGTTGAAACCAATATGATCAATGGAAAAATAAAAGAAGTTTGAATGTAACATTATTTTTTTTATAATATTATGCATGAAAATGTTATTTGATTATCAGGAGATACATGTATGCATTATGCAGTAAACATGTCATTTTGTTGGCATTCATAGTAATAAATCCTCAGTAAGTAAATTTTGCTTATTTAGGTATAAAACAAATTCCTGAGTAATTTATATAAGTTCTAAAAAAAATTTGATTTAAAAATTCTAGATTGATCCAATTCAATTGCCAATAGTAAGTTTTTTCTTGCATGCTGTTTGAACGTACAATATAGTTGCTATTTGATGAATTAAAATCTCAGAGTTTCATATTTATACCTTTGTTGTATCAGCATGATATATTCATGAGATTTGATAATTTCTGTATTTCCTGTTCTTGTTAGAGATGCTGATATTCAGTCAATATCATATTATGTCTGCGATCAGTCAATATCATATTATGTCTGCGATCAGTCAATATCATATTATGTCTGCGATCCTTTCTGTTCTATGACTTTCAGTATACATACCTTTATCATCATTAATTAATATGATAATTATACTTCCATTTAAAATACAGGAATCTGATTAGCTAAGAAACAGTTTTTAAAAATCATGATGTTTCCCTCTTAGATAGAAATCACACGCTCCAAGGTGATTGTGTCTAGCAATGGGTAACATTACTTGACAACGGGTAATGTTATACATTTATTGCATGATAGTGAGGGAGATATAAACTTTTATTCACCCAAGCAAATCATATTCACCCGAGGGGAATACGATTTTTCTTGGGTGAATAAATCTTCATATCTCCCGAACATATATGCAATAAATTGTTTATCATACTGAAAAAAGCAAGGCTACAAAAGTGCATTTGAAATTGGAGTCCGCTCATCTATACATGTACATTGTATATATGTCCTAACGGTAACACCGCTCTCTTAATGTATTACGGTAGAAGGTACAAACAACGAAATACAGTGATCATATGATAACCAGTTTTTATATTTCCGTTCTCCTTGAATGCTGATTTACTTGCTTGTTTTTGTATCAACCAAAATCAGGCGATTTAAGTGTGTATCAGAGATCTGCATATTTTGTGCCTTACGAAGTATGAAAATACAATGACTCGGACTTATTGTGACATCACAATAAACTACGTCTACCTTGCCATAAAATTTATCGAAAGTGCAAGAGGCTGCTGAAGGGGTGAAATATGATAGGGAGATAGATGTTTGAGTGGGAGATGTGAAGTTTTATCATCCCTGGCACGTGACTGTCTAAACCAATCAGATTATGTGTTGCATAGAATTCTCATACTGAGGTATAATGATATAAAAATCCTTACATTCGTCAAATTTATGCGCATATGGTTCACTGTAGATTGTTAGACGACATCATTTGAGCGTTTGTAATCAACGTGAATACCCACATTGAGATACAAAACATCACATGACAGTGATTGATCAAATGTCAACAGACATGTGTCTTTCTGCTTTGTTTTTTATGTAAAATTCAGTATAATAAAACAAGTATTGCATGTAATTGTCAACCAGGGCATAGCCGACTACATGCAGTACATTTTGTATTTATATATTATTATATAGCTAATAAATAGTCAATTATAAAATCTGCGTAAAATCTAGAGAATGTTAGCGTTCAATATCCTGAGAATTTATTGAACACTAACTTTGCATTGTGTAAATTGTGTGCACCTGAAACATTCTGAATATGAGCATTCAATATTGACCTTATCGTAACGACGCACGACATAAACAAGCCAAAATGGTACACGACGGTCCTCCGAATCTGACAGAGCCGTTATTTGATATCATATTCATTTACTTAAACAAAATTGTTTACTGTACATAAATTATGATGTTCCCATTCACAAAATCAGTTTGCTTCATGCATTAATGACGGGTTAAATATTGAACAGTTAAGAAATGCATGCTGATATTGCACACCTTCACCTTAGATGCCAATATTGATGAATTCTCGTCTATTTTGGAGTATTTTGAGTGAAAAGGGATATAATCCAACAACTAAATACTTTAGCTATATAATAAAAGGATTATTGAACTTATATTGGTGAATATTGGCAAGCTTGTGCATTTTGACAGCCAACTCGTGCCAATATTCACCAATATAAGTTCTATAACCCTATATTATCATACTTTCAAGTAAAATACTTGAATCTGATTGGCCAAAAAACTGTTGAAAAAATATAATGTTCACGATTAGAATAGAAAGCATGCCCTCCAGGGTGATAGTATCTAGCAACAGGTAATATTACTTGACGAAGGGTAATATTACAAAATTATCACGAGTCAAATTTATACGCGTATGGTTCGCCGTAGATTGTTAGACGACTTCGTTTGAGCAAACATGAGCAGACTGTGATATGTATCCCTATAAGTGAACTGTGATTGGTTGAATATTACAGAATTTACCTTTTGAAACTTGTTAAGTTTGAATTATTTCACCACGTTGACATTTTTTTTTTTTTTTTTTACATGTTTACAACTACATCATTACTTTTGTTATTGAGAGGAAGCTATGTATGTATGTACTAATACATGTACTTGTAAGTAAGATGACTACTAAGAGAACTTTTCTTGCCAACAAAATATGGTCAGCATTGATTTGATGATGGAGATTGATATTCGACAAGCATCTGACCACTAAACAATGCTAAATAATCAATACCTTAAAGAAGGACTAAATTCAAGGGAACAAAACTCTGGATATTGTCCACTAAGCAATGCTAAATAATCAATACCTTAGAGGACTAAATTCAAAGGGGACAAAACTCTGGATATTGTCCACTAAACAATGCTAAATAATCAATACCTTAGAGAAGGACTAAATTCAAGGGGACAAAACTCTGGATATTGTCGTTATAATCTGTAAATGCAAAGCGGATTAAAAGGAGATGAAATATGCATGAATATTGATCTGTAATTGACAGTTGCTTCTAATGAAAATTTCACAAACTGCCTTATAAGAATATATATAGACAGACTACCTTTATAGAGAATATAGAGACAGAATGTCTTATGGAGAATACAGAGATAGACTGCCTTATGGAGAATACAGAGACAGAATGCTTTATAGAGAATACAGAGACAGACTGTCTTATAGAGAATACAGATACATACTGACTTATAGAGAATAGAGAGACAGACTGACTGATAGAGAATACAGAGACAGACTTATAGAGAATACAGAGACACACTGCCTTATAGAGAATACAGAGACAGACTGACTTATAGAGAATAGAGAGACAGACTGACTGATAGAGAATATAGGGACAGACTGACTTATAGAGAATACAGAGACAGACTGACTGATAGAGAATAGAGAGACAGACTGACTGATAGATAATAGAGAGACACACTGACTTATAGAGAATACAGAGACAGACTGACTGATAGAGAATACAGAGACAGACTGACTTATAGAGAATACAGAGACAGACTGTCTTATAGAGAATATAGAGACAGACTGTCTTATAGAGAATAGAGAGACAGACTGACTTATAGAGAGACAGACTGACTGATAGAGAATACAGAGACAGACTGACTTATAGAGAATATAGAGACAGACTGACTTATAGAGAATACAGAGACACACTGACTGATAGAGAATAGAGAGACAGACTGACTGATAGAGAATACAGAGACAGACTGACTTATAGAGAATACAGAGACACACTGACTGATAGAGAATACAGAGACAGACTGACTTATAGAGAATACAGAGACAGACTGACTTATAGAGAATACAGAGACACACTGACTTATAGAGAATACAGAGACACACTGACTTATAGAGAATACAGAGACAGACTGACTTATAAAGAATATAGGGACAGACTGACTTATAGAGAATACAGAGACAGACTGACTTATAGAGAATAGAGAGACAGACTGACTGATAGAGAATACAGAGACAGACTTATAGAGAATACAGAGACACACTGCCTTATAGAGAATACAGAGACAGACTGACTTATGGAGAATAAAGAGACAGACTGACTTATAGAGAATAAAGAGACAGACTGACTGATAGAGAATAGAGAGACAGACTGACTTATAGAGAATACAGAGACAGACTGACTTATGGAGAATAAAGAGACAGACTGACTTATGGAGAATAAAGAGACAGACTGACTGATAGAGAATAGAGAGACAGACTGACTTATAGAGAATACAGAGACAGACTGACTTATGGAGAATACAGAGACAGACTGACTGATAGAGAATACAGGGACAGACTGACTGATAGAGAATACAGAGACAGACTCACTGATAGACAATACAGAGACAGACTGACTTATAGAGAATACAGAGACACACTGACTTATAGAGAATAGAGAGACTGACTTATAGAGAATACAGAGACACACTGCCTTATAGAGAATACAGAGACACACTGACTTATAGAGAATACAGAGACAGACTGACTGATAGAGAATATAGAGACAGACTGACTTATAGAGAATACAGAGACACACTGACTTATAGAGAATACAGAGACAGACTGACTTATAGAGAATACAGAGACAGACTGACTGATAGAGAATACAGAGACAGACTGACTTATAGAGAATACAGAGACAGAATGTCTTATAAGTGAATAGAGAGACAGGCTGACTTATAGAGAATAGAGAGACATGCTGACTTATAAAGAATACAGAGACAGACTGGCTTATAAGTGAATAGAGAGACAGGCTGACTTATAGAGAATAGAGAGACATACTGACTTATAAAGAATACAGAGACAGACTGGCTTACAAGTGAATAGAGAGACAGGCTGACTTATAGAGAATACAGAGACACACTGTCTTATAAGTGAATAGAGAGACAGACTGGCTTAGAGAATAGAGAGACAGACTGACTTATAGAGAATACAGAGACAGACTGACTCATAGAGAATATAGACAGACAGACTTATAGAGAATACAGAGACAGACTGTCTTATAAGTGAATAGAGAGACAGACTGACTTATAGAGAATACAGAAACAGACTGACTTATAGAGAATATAGAGACAGACTGTCTTATAGAGAATAGAGAGACAGACTGACTTATAGAGAATAGAGAGACAGACTGATTCAGAGAATATAGACAGACTGTCTTATAGAGAATACAGAGACATACTGTCTTATAGAGAATAGAGAGACAGACTGCCTTATAGAGAATACAGAGACAGACTGCCTTATAAGCAAGTGTATACAATACATTGAACATTATAGGTAACATGTTATGATGACATGTCTTAAAAATTGTCTGTATTGTATAATTGTATCTAGGAAAGTTCAAGATATTTAATATGGTAGTATTTACAAGTGATTATTTCTTGCATGAGTATTTTAGAAATAAAGACAGATGTGTTTATTTTAAAATCTGTTGTAAACTTTAGATAGCTTAATTAATAATTGAAATGCATTGAAATAAAGTTGGGCTGTTTTTTCTAATTAATTGTTCAAAAAATAGAAAATTTAAACCTAAACCTAAAACTTAAAAACCTAGATACTTTTTTTAAGACATGTGTACAATGGGTTGACTATAGAAGGCTCGGATAGATTTAGGAATTAGATTGATATGATATGTGTATATTCTGAAACATTATTTTCCACGATATTTATGTGCTATATTTTTCAGCTCTTTGATACAAGTACAAAAATTGTTGTAGTTTAGTTTTCATTGCAGAATTGTCCCTTCAGTACAAATTATGGTTTGTATTTCATGATTAAAAATAAAAATGATGTGACATGACTTGACAGCATCTTATAATTAATTCAGACAGAAAACCTGTTTGCTGTACTGCCGATGCTTGCTGAGGTTTTGCGCTTGAGAGATTCCTCCATGATGTCTCTTGAACTAACGGTGATTATACTAGTCTGATGTTACGATTACTTGTACTGAATGTTCAATATCCTGCCGTGATTCAGTAATTAAGAATAGAATAGACTGAACATTTTCAAACGTCTGAATATGAAGGTGTGTGTCTACATGATGCTTTCTGATTCTATGAAAGGGCTTGGTGACAAAGCACCCAGACATGAAGGCGGAGCAGCTGGTAAATCTTCTGATGTGTCGCGGAGACTTGAGTCGCGCAGATGCTCGACAGGTACTTATACTACAGAAATGTCAGTTCTTTTATTTTATGAACATTATGTCAGCAAAATCCTCTCTTTAAATGGCCACCATCAAGAGGTGTTTTGAAAGATAGACAAGATCTAAATGTACTGAAAGTTATAAACTTTTACCATACTCATACTCAAACTCAGCCATGTTTGTTTTGAGTACAACTCCGAGCAAGCTCCGAAGCATACTAAAAAAATCTTGAGCATGTACTTCATATCAGTATGAAAATAATTTTATAACCTTCACTTTTGAGTATGATTTAGACCACAGGGTTCGGGTTTGAAAACGTGCTCAAGATCTAGAGCACAGAGTTTGAAAACGTGCTCAAAAAAGTTTTATAACCTCCAGGTCTGGTGTATATTATCTATTGCATATTTTTTATTTAACATATATATTTCCTTCTTGCTGTAAGGGAGTGGAGACTGTGAAGATTTGTATTCTATACTCAGCTGAAATATATAACTCCTTTTTAGATTGTCAGTGATACCATTGCTGAGGAGGATCCACAAAAACCACGACCCACCGGGATCTTTACAGACATTCCTTGTTAGATTATAAACCAATCAGGAAGGAGAAAATCGGCACGGACAGCAGAATTAACAAATGTGTGGATTATAAACCAATCAGGAAGGAGAAAATCGGCAGGACAGCAGGCTTTAACAAATGTGTGGATTTGTTGGAAACACATTGAAATCTTTCAGTTATGATAAACTCTTTTGTTTTTGCTTCATTATATTATGGACTTGACAATTGCGATAGACTGCAATTTTGTACACTTAAATCTACATGTACCTTGTGCAATACAAATAACGGCTAATAAATGTATAAAGATCTTTCATTTTTCAATTTTACTGGCCAGCACAGCCCCCCCCCCCTCCCCCACCCCCCCCCCCCCCCCCACCCCCCCCCACCGTTGCATTACTCTTGTTTATTTCCATCAACTCTGAGCTAAGGGATGATAAGATATGTTTGATGTGCATGATAAGGGCAATAACTTGGCTAATTTGACATCAATAATTCTGACCAAAACAGTGAAGTAAACATAGCACAGCGTAAAAGCACATTCTATTCAATTATATAGACACAAATTCCAGACTAAATTTATGAAAAATACGCATTTTTGCCAAATTCCAGGGTGTGTGTGATGTGCATGACTTGATAATCGTGATAAAGTGAGAATTCCTGTATTGGTATATAATACATAGAGTGGAATGGTGTGAAATATGTTCTTTACTCCAAAACATCCTACACAGAGACAGACTGTATAAGGAGTTGGAGGCCTGTTCCAAATTGTAAAAATTTCTGGTTCCTAGGTCAAGATCAGGCTCCAGGATGGGACATCTGTTGAAAAAAAACATCAAATCTTAATTTTTAAATCTCCTATACGACTACTGCGCAGATAGCAAACAAAATAAACTGTAGAGGATCTTAATTTTGAAATCTCCTATATGACTACTGCGCAGATAGCAAACAAAATAAACTGTAGAGGATTTTTGGGAATCACCATGTCAAAGTGTCCATCTTTGATCTTGCTATGTCCATCTTTTGTCCTTCCCACACTTTAGAAGTGCCACAAATTTTGTTTTATGTATGACACTCAAAGCCATAGCAGTGTGTGTTCTTTATCGTGTCGCCCACCGTGAAACAAAGACGTCTGGTTTTAAGGTCATATCAAAAGTTTGATGAGGTGCTATGATCGAAAATCTGGTAGCAAAGTAAGGTCCCTAACCATTGGGCTACCACAACAGTTCTATCCTAATACTTAGTTTGTATGAATATGTTAGGGAGGCTTATATCAGATGATCATGATCCATACATTATCATTATCATTTACCCAAGAGAATGGGGAGATAGAAAAAGTTCATGCTTGACACAAAAGGTAGGACTAGATGTCTTGACCTTAACCCAAAGTCATAGGTACAGGGTCAATGCAGCATTATTTGTCAAGGACATAACTTTTAAAGGGTCCTAAACCTAAGGCAAGGTCTCTTGCAATAAAACATTAAAATGCTACAACTACATATTCTATCAAGACAAGTTACCAGGCCAATGCATTTATAAATCCTGATAAATATGGTACGACCATTTTAACGGCATTGGTTCCTACAGAAATGAAGGTAGAAAGTCAATATAAGAAATGAATTTCATTTGGGAAAGTACAAGGGGGGGAATGAATGTCGGCATCTTAACTTTTCAAGAAATGCTAGCACGCATCATGAAGTATGCCGCATGAAGTGTCAAAGTTCACACTTTCATGTATTTTAGTGTAAGAATTGTTTTGTGTACATACACACCTATTTCCAGTCTATTTTTCTCTATAAAGATCATTTTGAGAGTTTTACATGCTATTTGATTTTCAAAACAAAGCACCTTTTAGTGAAGAACAAATGTATTCAGGTTACCCTGAATGGTACTTTAGATTTTAAATGTATTCGTGTGCACCCGTTTTATACAGCATTAAAATATTAAATTGTATTAAGATAAGTAACAGAGAAAATCTCACCCCTATTACTTTATCATAACTTTTAAATTTGGCATCAGCCATTTACAGAAAGTCATGCTAGTATGAACATTCAATGTATGTTGACAAAAACTGTTTTAGCTATATGATCAGGGTGCACTTCTAATCACAAAAGCTAGATATCGTCATTTGGCCTTGAACGGATTTCCACAACACTCTAGCATGCAGTTACAGTGTGGTAATGGGATGTGTCTTAGTAACAGTGTCTGTAAGTTAAATTATCATCTCAAACCATAAAGTATATTTATATACATATATATTGTATTCTGATTTTTCACATCGGGTTCTTATTTAAAGTTGGATGAGAGTAGGGGTGGTGTTTGTTTGCACATGCATTTCATTTATCAGTTCTCTTAAACAAAGTGTGTCCCTGTTGAACTAGAGCTGTAAGGTCCACATCAATACAAGGGTGCACGACTCATTCCGAGGTTAAATATGGCTGTAAAACGTTGCAATTTTATACAAATCTTGATTTATATTCGATAATCTTGATATTTATTTGCGAAAATTTTGATGTATATTTCATAATCTTGATATTTATATGCAAAAATTATGATTTATATTCGATAAATCTTGATTCATATTTAATAATATTGTTATTTACATTCGATAAATTGAACAAGATTATCGAATATATATCAAAGTTTTAGCACATAAATGTCAAGATTATCTAATATAAATCCAAGATTTTCGTATAAAATCAAGATTTGTATAATATCACAATGTTTTACACGCCATAGCCAAGCTACAAATAATTCATATCCTTTACATATCATTACTGCTTTAGCAATAAGACTTAAATGATGAAATATTTGTATTAAAATCTTATCTTAAAACACATTTTGATTTCACCCTAGAATATTAAGTCCATACCTAGGTCCACGTATTGCAGTTCATTTTAAAGGCCATTATCTGGTTTCTTGAATAAACTGATTCACATATTGTGGACAGCAGTTTGTGTGGCGTGACTTTTAATCGGGATATTTTGTCTCAATCAAAGTCACTGAGTGATCATCAATTTCTGTCCAAAAAAGAAAAAAAAAACAAAACAAAACAAAACAAAAACCAACAAACAAACACTAAAGCTTCTAATATACATGGAAGGGTTGTCATAAATGTAGACTCAATGGTAACGTCTCCATGTGAATGAAAAATTCTCGAGATGTACGTTAAACAATATACAACCGGTAATACACAGGTGACCGTTAAGGTCCATGGGCCTCTTGTCCTTTGATCACGTTTCCATTGCGCGGAATAAAGTATACAACATTAGATGGCTGACTCGTGTGAAGACGGTGTAGTGGTGATATGGTTCATGTATATTTTTACTAAGGCAGACTTCAAATTTTGTCCAAAATCGGCGAACGCACAGGGGCTAAGCCCGTTCTGGGCCCAAACTCGGTGATATGACCGGCGTAAAGCGGTTCACTGACAAATGAAATAAACTGGCGGAAAAACAATATGGCGGAACACGCTGCAATCGTTTTTTCCAATTTTATAATATATTCCTTGACAACTTACGAAAATTCCATATATCGATGACGTTTTGTCTATTAACAATAATAACTTTCATTCATATGTCGATTTGATATATCCCTGTGAGCTCGAAATAAAGGACACCACAGAGTCGTCCACTTCTGCTTCATACTTAGATATTTTATTGAAAGTAGACATTAACAGCAAACTGACAACTCACCTGTATGACAAACGGGATGATTTCAGCTTCTCCATCGTCAACTTCCCATATTTATGTAGCAATATTCCATTATCACCTGCATATGGTGTTTATATATCTCAACTGATTCGATATGCAAGAGCTTGTTCTGCGTATAATCAGTTTTTAAATCAAGGTAAGCTACTGACAAACGAGTTGATGGTACAGGGGTTTCAAGTCTCGATTGAAGTCAGCATTTCGCAAATTCTATGGTCGTTATAACGATCTAGTTCGTCAATACAGCCTATCATTGGGTCAAATGCTGTCTGACATGTTTCATACCGATTGTTAAGCCGTTCTTGGCGTACTGATTTTGACTGCGGATAACTCCGTTTACCTGATCAGGATATAGGGCTCACGGCGGGTGTGACTGGTCAACAGGGTATGCTTACTGCTCCTAGTCACCTGATCCCACCTCTGGTGTGTCCAGGGGTCCGTGTTTGCCCAACTTTCTATGAGTTATGAGATTTATCATTGTTCGTTATCTTCGCCTAGCATCATGAATACGATCTAGCTTTATTCATGTACATACAAAATAAACGTTGGTTCTCGTTTGGCACCAAAAAAAAAAAAAAAAAAAACGCCAAAAAATTCCGATCATTCGCACTTTTTATTATTATCTTTTGATTAAATACTTGCATAGTAATAATATTTGTATACCCACAGTGTACATACTGAAAATCGCATTTACTTTTATCCGCCATTTTTCATAAAGCAGCAAGAAACTCGCCAGACCGGGGACATTCAGCGTACGCCGGCCAGGGGCGTATCCAGCGCCCCTCTAAATCCGCCACTGCAGGCCGGCCCAAAACGAGCAACTGAAGTGTGTTATCCGAGGTAAATCTGCGCATCCGGACTAGGCCGGTTTGACGAATGAAGTCAGTCTTATACATGACTAATCAATAATGAAAGAGAGTCTGGTTTGTCGAGAAGGTCACTTGAATGTCATATACAATCTAAACTCGGGTTCATTTAAACACGCGTCATGTACATACGAGTATATATGTATACGCAAACATATTTGCAACAGACGTCTTGACTAACTTGAGTAGTATCGCATGTAAACAAAAATGGTGGCCCTGGGAAGTTTTCTATGTTCAAGGGTAGACAAATTTGAAAGGACTTTTCAACTATCCCTGTAAAATCTCTTTCTCAAATAACGCACCATAAAAAAATGAATAAGTCATAAGATACGTCTACAATGTTTACACCCATCACTGTGACATAAACCACTGTTTACACCCATCACTGTGACGTAAACCACTGTTTACACCCATCACTGTGACGTAAACCACTCGATTAAATGTGGGATGGAGCCAGGTCAGCATTCAGGGAGAATGGAAGGGAATAGTTATAATGAACAGGTGAAAATAACGAACAGTGATCAATCTCACAAGTCCTATAAAGGTGAAGATAACAAACAGTGATCAATCTCATAACTCCTATAAAGGTGAAAATAACGAACAGTGCTCAATCTCACAACTTCTATAAAGGTGAAGCTAACGAATAGTGATCAATCTCATAACTCCTATAAAGATGAAGATAGCGAACAGTGATCAATGTCATAACTCCTATAAAGGTGAAGATAATGAACAGTGATCAATTTCACAAATCCTATAAAGGTGAAGCTAACGAACAGTGATCAATCTCACAACTCCTATAAAGGTGAAGATAACGAACAGTGATCAATCTCATAACTCCTATAAAGGTGAATATAATGAACTGTGATCAATCTCATAACTCCTATAAAGGTGAAGCTAACGAACAGTAATCAATCTCATAACTCCCATAAAGGTGAAGATAGCGAACAGTGATCAATGTCATTACTCCTATAAAGGTGAATATAATGAACTGTGATCAATCTCATAACTCCTATAAAGGTGAAGATAACGAACAGTGATCAATCTCATAACTCCTATAAAGGTGAAGATAACGAACAGTGATCAATCTCATAACTCCTATAAAGGTGAAGATAACGAACAGTGATCAATCTCACAAATCCTATAAAGGTGAAGATAACGAACAGTGATCAATCTCACAAATCCTATAAAGGTGAAGATAACGAACAGTGATCAATCTCATAACTCCTATAAAGGTGAAGATAACGAACAGTGATCAATCTCATAACTCCTATAAAGGTGAAGATAACGAACAGTGATCAATCTCACAAATCCTATAAAGGTGAAGATAACGAACAGTGATCAATCTCACAAATCCTATAAAGGTGAAGATAACGAACAGTGATCAATCTCACAAATCCTATAAAGGTGAAGATAACGAACAGTGATCAATCTCATAACTCCTATAAAGGTGAAGATAATGAACAGTGATCAATCTCACAAATCCTATAAAGGTGAAGATAAACGAACAGTGATCAATCTCATAACTCCTATAAAGGTGAAGATAACGAACAGTGATCAATTTCATATCTCCTATAAAGAATACAAAACCAAGAGGAAGGCAAACACGGACCCCTGGACACACCAAAGGTGGGATTAGACAAACACAGACCCTGGATATACCAAAGGTGGGATCAGACAAACACGGACCCTTGGACACACCAAAGGTGGGATCAGACAAACACGGACCCCTGGACACACCAAAGGTGGGATCAGACAAACACGGATCCCTGGACACACCAAAGGTGGAATCAGACAAACACGGACCCCTGGACATACCAAAGGTGGGATCAGACAAACACGGACCCTTGGACACACCAAAGGTTGGATCAGAAAAATACGGACCCCTGGACATACCAAAGGTGGGATCAGACAAACACGGATCCCTGGACATACCAAAGGTGGGATCAAACAAGTACGGACCCCTGGACATACCAAAGGTGGGATCAAACAAACACATACCCCTGGACATACCAAAAATAGGATCAGATAAATACGGACCCCTTGACACACCAAAGGTGGGATCAGACAAACACGGACCGCTGGACACAGCAGAGGTGGGATCAGACAAACACAGACCCTGGACACACCAAAGGTGGGATCAGATGTCTAGTAGTAAGTATCCCAAGCTGGCTGGTCATAACCATCGTGAACCTTATATCTTGATTAGGCAAACGGTGTAATCCGTAATCTAATTCAGTATGTAAAGAACGATTTAACAATGGGGATGAAATGCGTCAGACAGCAGTCGATCCAGTTGATCGTTTGTATTTGCAAATTAGATCATTAGAACTACCATAGAATTTGCGAAATACTGACTTTAAATGAGACTGCTGAAACCTCTGTAGCATCAACCTATTTGTAAGTTGCTTGCCTCGGTTGAAAAATTGATCATACACAGAACATGCTCTTGTGTGTCGAATCAGTTGAGAGACATAAACTTCATATGCAGGTGATGGTGGAATATTGTTACACAAATATGGTAAGATGACGATGGAGAAGCTGAAGTCACCTCGTTTGTCATAAAGTGGTGTTGTTAGTTTGCCATTAACATCCATGTTCAAAGAAATATCACCCAGGTTATAATAGGTCCTAAGCACCCCTTGCTTGCCACAAGAGGCGACTAAATGGGGCGTCCTTCGGATGAGACCGCAAAAACCGAGGTCCCGTGTCACAGCAGGTGTGGCACGATGAAGATCCATCCCTGCTCAAAGGCCATAAGCGCTGAGCATAGGCCTAAATTTTGCATCCCTTCACCGGCAGTGGTGACGTCTTCATATGAGTGAAATATTCCCGGGCGGAACGTTAAACAACATACAATCAATGAAATATCTAAGTTTGAAGCAGATGTGCACGAATGTGGTGTCTTTTATTTCGAGTTCACTGGGATATATTGAATCGACATATGAATGAAAACGAGTAGTATTAATAGATACATTTGTATATATAAATGTCAAGTTGAAGGCCACAGCAAGATATTTTTTCTTGTCATAATTATACATTCCAAAATGTAAATTGACGGTGCTACCACCGCGGCGAATTCATCTATACAGAAATGAGCTTATCCAGACCCCCACCCCACCCACCCCCACCCCCCTCCCATTTCAGTTGCATTCTGTAGCCTTATTTTATTTCGGTATACTAAACAATTTATTCAATGATAGTGGGGGTGATATAAAGATCTAGGATATTCACTCAAGAAAAAGCATATTTCCCGAGGGCGTTTGCTTGGTTGAATACGATTTTTCTTGGTGTGAATATAGATCATATCTCCTTCACTATCAAGCAATAAATATCAGTCGGATTTGATCTATCAGATTGTCACCTTTGTACGCCGTTAATTCCGCACCAGTCTTGTTCCACTTCCAAGTTGTCCTATAATTTGACTGACCTTTGTTAACAGATAAAAATTTTCTGAGATATATTCATCTAGCTATATGGCAGTGCTGCCAAATTTCTTAATGTTGTGGTTTTTATTTGTTGCGGTTTCCGTTTTACAAGGTAGGGTTGGGGTTGGGGAGTTAAAATAATTTAATTGAGAAATCCGTCATAAAAATTATTAGGATGGTTTTAAAAATCGAAAAGCCAATTTTTTAAGCATAAGACTGCAGTTTTAATCGTAAGATAATCGTCTGCGTCTTTACATATTCAATTTGCTGAGTTGTTGCAAATGGTCTCTACTATACATATTTTAAAAGGCTTTCGTACTCGCAGGGTTTGTAATCAAGTCTTTTTCACTGTGGGTGTGACCGGTCGACAGGGGGTGCTTACTCCTCCTAGGCACCTGATCCTACCTCTGGTGTGTCCAGGGGTCCGCGTTTGCCCAACTCTCTATTTTGTATTGCTTATAGGAGTTTGCCTTTCATAATGATCTATTTTTTAAAAACATACATTTACCAGGTTTGAAAATGAATATTCTGTCTTTGGTTATAATTATGGCCTTACGGTATTTGAAATTAATATTATGTCCTTTATAAGAAGTGCCACTCCTCATCCCAAAATCAAATGGCCGTCCCAAAACTATTTCTTTTTCAATGTGAGGTGTTTTATTAGGTTTATGCATCCAGCAGCTAATATATATATATATAATTCAATAAAAAAGCAGGAAAATATACAGTTCCAAAATATATTTAAATCACTAGCGCTTTCTGGATTTTAACATCCATCCTCAGGTGAATACAAATTTCCTAGTGATTTAAATATATTTTGGAACTGTACATTTTCCTGCTTTTTTATTGAATTATTTTGACTGTGTGATATCAACTCTTTCTATCTGGATTATATATATATATATATATATATATATATATATATATATATATATCATTGATATTGCATATTGTATATTTATATATAAGGTGATTATATATATATATATATATATATATATATATATATATATATATGTACATATAGTTGTATGTATGTTTTGTGTGTCTGCGTGCGTGAGTGTAGATATACATAATTATATACAGTCTACTTTCAGGAATTAATGAATAACAATAATATTTGTAAGACTACATTATTAGAGCCTTCATTCGTGTACCTGATAAACTGAGATACTGTGAACAGCCATTCGTGTACCTGATGAACTGAGATACTATGAACATTCGTGTACCTGATAAACTGAGATACTGTGAACAGCCATTCGTGTACCTGATAAACTGAGATACTGTGAACAGTCGTGTACCTGATAAACTGAAATCCTATAAAGGTGAAGATAACGAACAGTGAGCAATCTCATAACTCCTATAAAGGTGAAGTTAACGAACAGTGAGCAATCTCATAACTCCTACAAGCAATACAAAATAGAGAGTTGGGCAAACACGGACCCCTGGACACAACAGAGGTGGGATCAGTTGCCTAGGAGGAATATCAAATATCATTTAAAAGTGCTCCTTCAAATAGGATTTACGAAAGTTGATCACCAGTATCGGGGGGTGGGGGGTGATTTTGTTTGATTGTTTGTTTGATTATTTGATTGATTGTTTGTATGTTTGATTGTTTGTTTGCTTGCTTGTTTGTTTGCTTCCTTGTTTGTTTGTTTGCTTGTTTGTTTGTAGTGGAGAATTTTTCGCTCACGTTGAGACAGTATCAGCTGAAGGTGAAGAACAGCGCTGATGGCCGTAGTGTTCAGTGAGGGTTCTTGAACGTGGCTACGCCTGCCGCGACACGGGACCGTCATAACCAAAAGACCTGTGATTCTCGCTTCTAAATGCCGAGCGTTTGGCGAAGGAACAATCACTACCTATGCTAAGGTTTGACGCGACCATGGCAAGAGCGGAATTCGAACTGACGACCTCCCGGTTACGCAGCGACCGCTCTACCACTGAGCTATCGCGACCGGTACCGCGTGTAATCATCTCGTTTTTACGAGAAAAATCTGAAATCATCCCGAAATTACGAAAAAAAATATCTCGAATTTTTTAGATAATTATCTTGAACTGTTTCAAGAAGTTGACAATTTGTGATAATGTTTTTTCAGGAGCAGAGTCCCAGTCCACGTGCCCACGAGGCTGGACACAAAGGAGTCTCTCGTGTTATCTGTTTGTTACTCATGTAGCCAATGATTGGACGGAATCGGAGGTACCTTTATGATATCATCTAAAATTCTCATTTTTTATCAGATTGCTGTTTATCAGGGTGTTATAGTCAAACGATTATGTGTGGTAGGTAGACTGACAAACAAGACTGAATATTCTAGTCCGCACAGTGGCTTTTCTATGGAGATTTATCACCTCCATCATATGTACAATGTACTGAGCCGTTAAAAATTACAACATTCCGATAAGTTGCATCCTCGTTAGCACATTGTAAATCCCAAGTTTGTGCATCAAAATGGATCTGCATACTTCCAAGTTGATCTCTCTCTCTCTCTCTCTCTCGCACGCACGCTTTCGTAATCTGTACCTTGATATTGTTTGCATTTGAAACCATAATCTGTTTTCTCATATTTTACATCAGATGCTAGTGACAAACAAGTTGATGTACAGGGGTTTCAACAGTCTCGATTGAAGTAAGCATTTCGGAAATTCTATGATCGTTATAACGATATAACCTATCATTTGGTCAAATGCTGTCTGACGTGTTTCATACTGATTGTTAGGCCGTTCCTGGCACACTGATTTTGAGTGCGGATAACTCCGTTTACCTGATCAGGATATAGGGCTCACGGCGGGTGTGAC